>NC_053024.1:585382545-585532844 GCF_003073215.2 Triticum urartu
GTCCCAATTCGGCCAAAAAATTTACCGCAGCATTTTGGTGCCATGTCATGACACCATGCCAAGTTTCATGATTTTCAAAAGTGTTTTGGATTTATAGGAATTAAAAAACCAAGTTTCTCAATCTTTTCGGCCGAACCACGATGCCCAGATGTTTGAATTTCATTCCCATTTCTTGCATGGGACCTATAAATTCACCCAAAGACACACATGTGATTTTTCAACCAACTTTGGTGCACTGGAGCATGTGCTTGTAGTTCAAATTTGAATTATGCACATTAAATGCGCAGAAACTCAATTAATGTATAAAAAAGGCCAAACGAACCCAGAATAATTCCAAAATTTAGCATAATACTTCTACTTGGTCTAATCTTTCTGTGTAAAAAAATTAAGGCGGGAGAAGTCAGTGTACATATGTCGTTTCGCACACGGAGATGACACGTTCCCTCTTAGAACCACGACCCTTCTTGAGGGAAGCTCCGGTTTGGAAGAAGCTTACACCAAAGCTTGTCCCAATTCGGCCAAAAAACTACCACAGCATGTTGGTGCCATGTCATGACACCATGCCAAGTTTCATGATTTTCAGGCGTGTTTTGGATTTACAGGAATTAAAAAAAACAAGTTTCTCAATATTTCCGGCCGAGCCACGACGCCACATGTTTGAATTTCATTCCCATTTCTTGCATGGGACCTAGAAATTCACCCAAAGACACACATGTGATTTTTCAACAAACTTTGGTGCACTAGAGCATGTGCTTGTAGTTCAAATTTGAATTATGCACATTAAATGCTCAAAAATTCAATTAATGTATAAAAATGCCAAATGAACTCAGAATAATTTCAAATTTAAACACGACACTCATGTACTAGTTGCATGTTCACTGTACGTAAATGTTCTAGAAATTCAAACACCATCCTTTCCCTCAATAACACCATTTTGTCTTTCAAAACATAATGAAATAAAATCAGGTATACCACAAACAGATTACTAGAAAGAATCGTGTGGGATGCGATATAAAATATCTTGGCGCACCGTCTTGTCTGGCTTACGCCGGAAGTTTCGTTATCTACAGTCCACCGCCCCCGCTTGAACCACACTTGCCCGCCAGTTTCTCGTGGCACCGAGTGAATTTTTTTTGCCACCGCAGAAATATCTATCTTCCCGCCCCCTCCCTCCCACCAAAAGCTATATTTCAACTGTTCCTCCTTGCTTTCCAAGTTCAAACCTTCACTGCTGCTTATTGGCAGCTCAGCCTCCTCGCCGGTGACCCTTCTTCTTGCAGCGCCGCCTCCTCGCCGGCTACCCTTCTTCTTGTAGTGCCGCCTCCTCGCCGGCGACCCTTCTTCTTGCTGCGCGGCCTCCTCGCCGCCGACCCTTCTTCTTGCTGCGCGGCCTCATCGATATGGTCAGGTAATCTACACCTCACCCACACCATCCTCCTCCTTTCCCGTCCCACATGCCCCGACCGACGGCGCGACACCTTCCACCGAAATCACTGTCCCCCTCCTCCAATTAAGCACCGCCCACATCCATTTTGCATGCAGTATAACATGGAGCTTAGTAGCACGTGGCCGCACACACGCATGAGGTCGCTATGGCTGCCATGCGTGCCGACCGCCAGATATTGGAGGAGCACCTCGTCTTCGAGGCCACCGTCGACACCTCCATGCGGTTGTCTACTTTAAAATACAGTTCGTGTCGTTTTCTTGAGGCCACCGCCAGTGCCTTCTAGTGATTTTTCCTCTGTAATGTTAATATGCAATCTGATGTTCAGTTAACAGTTTGGTCCTCTGAAATGTAATGTTCAGTTAACACTTTGGTCCAACAATTGCTACCTTTTGTAGTACTGTTCTCAAGCTTTCTTTGTTTTGTTAACTGTCTTATCTTCTAGTACATGTTTCTATTATGCAATGTCATGCTGAGTTAAGTATTTTGGTTCATCTGGACAATTGTACATTTAACTATTTGGTTCAGTTCTGCAATTTGATTTTCATTTGTTGTGGGTACAATTTTGTATTGTTATGCATGTGACACCAGTCGAATTTGGCTGTACTCAACACATATTCTACTGATAGTATGGCAACTCTCAATTAACCTGATCAAGATCTTCCTTATGTGTGTTGCGGGGAAACAATGGGAGACATTGCGGTTTACCATTGAGGTTTGTTCAAGCAAGGTCCTTTGGCTAATAGCACATCATTGTGCAGTTCCAGGAATCATTCTAATATTTAGGTTTCTTACAATTTGGTCTTGCACATGTAGGTCCTGCTGTCAAAGGCTTAGACCCACTGTTCGACCCATTTTGCATATGGGGAAATGAGATGTCCATGAATATCAGTCAAGTCAAGAAACTCAGAAAGATTGTTAGGATGAAGAAACTTGCGATGAATAACAACAAGATCTTTGTTTGCACAATGAAGAAGATATCAGTAAACTATAGGATGGTACTAACTCTTTTACCTTGTTTTTACCCCTTGCGCCATTTCAAAATTTATAACAACTATTTGTGAATATCTTTGTTTTCAGTACTTTTCAAAGCAGTTCACCGATGATTACCTCTCAAACCACCTGCATGGTCAAGGGGTGAGGAAGGTATTCATTCAACACCCACAGTACAATATTGAAGTCTTGCTAAAGAGGACGAAGGTTGGGCGGGCAATTATCCATAGCCACTGGCCTAAAGTTGCAAGGACATTCAACATCACTGAAGGCTCAATATTTGCCTTCCGCTTCAGCAGTTTCCCAGATGAGATTCATCTGTCTATTTACCATGTATGATGCTACTTTCCAAAGGTTTTTATGCTGCATGTGAAACTTGGTGTTGTTGTGTAATGGCGTAACTGAGTGCCGAAGCTATCTGATGTAATTCGATTATGAAATCCTGGTTGCTGTTATACAGATATGAAATATCTAGTGTGTTTTATAAGAAATATTAATAATAGGCTAATTACCCTACTTATTGGGGTTTTCTATTGCAGACGGTTACTCAGACAACACCGTGGGCGATGAACTCAAATAACCCACACGGTTTCTAGAAAGTAGGCGTGTTCGATCAACTAACAATCACACACGACTTCTGATAGTGAACTGTTTGCGTTAGGCTACCCTGCACAAACGTTTCCACACAAAGAACTGTGTGTGATATACATACCTACGGAAATGTTTTTCTGGGATTCATCGTGTGGGATGTACATACCTACGGAAATGATTGGGGTTCGATGCCTCGCCAGATCGCACACGAGCTCATTTGGTGTCCCAGGAGGGCCTATCCCCGACGGTTTTTGGGTCGTGTGGGAAGGACCCCCCTATCGCCCACACTCACTTGGCAACGGTTCCAAATGTCGTTGCGAAAAGGGGTTAAAAACCATTTGTATAGCACGTCGCTGTACCAGTGACTCCTTGCATAATCTCACTATGTTTTATTCCTATGCATGTCAGTTATTGTACACAATGGAACTGAACATGTAGAGCAAAAGAGACGAGCCTTGCGTGGCAATAAAATTTCATGCAGACGTCGCTCCATGGTAGGCACAAAGGCAGCCCCCCTCCACCCATTTCGGATTGTAATCGAGAGGAAGATAACTGTTCTGAGGGGGATTCAGAAGGAGAAGACCACTCCTATTTACCCCCTGAGGTCTTCGCTATAACTTGGCATGCTGATGTTGGTTATATCATTCATATGGTGTCTTGCATTGCTTACTTTATACATCAAATATATCATCTGCCTAGTTTAGACATGCTTTGTGTGAATGCCATTTGTTTAGTTTCTTCATCATATATGTGAATTATGCAACGCCATCTTGTTTAGCCAGGCATCAAATATGTAAATTTTGCAATGCCATCATGCTTAGCCAGTCATCTTATATGTGAATTATATCAGGCCATGCTTTTTATCATTACGTATTACATTTGTCAACAATGTTAGTACATTCAACTACTCTTCGTGTGCATCAGCCATTTGATACGGTGATGGAAAATTCTGGAGTGAAAACAAGGTCTTCAGAGCAGACTATGCTATCTGACGAACTGCATATCTTGATGGTTACGGATAGCTCCTCAGAGGAGGATTCATAGACAGATGACCAGTCCTATTCCCCCCCCCCCCGAGGTGTATGCTCTAACTTGGTAGGGTTATGTTGCTCATATCGTGCGTATGGTGTCTTGCATTGCTATGTCATTTGATTAGTTTAGACATGCTTTGTGTGAATGCCACCTGTCTAGTGTCTAATTACCATATTTGTGAATTATGCATTGTCATCTTGTTGCAAGACATTATATATGTGAATTATGCAATGCTATCTTGTTGCAAGGCATTATATATGTGAATTATGCAATGCCATGCTGTTTAGCCAATCATCATGTATGTGAATTATACCATGCTATCATTTTTTGTATTACGTGTTCCATTTGTGGACAACGTTTGTATATTCAACTATTCTTCCTGTGCATCAGCCATTTGAAGCGGTGATGGAAGTATCTAGAGTGAAAACAAGGTATTCAGAGTAGACAATGCTACCTACTGAAGCAGACATCTTGCTGGTTATAGAGAGCTCCTTAGAGGAGGATTCATAGACTGATGACCAGTCCTATTTCCCCCCTGAGGTCTATGCTCAAACTTGGCAGGGTTATATTACTCATGTCATGCATGTTGTCTTGCATTGCTTAGTCTTTACACCATACTAGATCATTGTTGGCTGCGTTGCCGCGCCTGTCTATTTTGACGATAGAATGATATGAATTGTCATCGATATCTGAAGGCAAAAGCTCAACCAAACTAAAATGAAAACTACGGGGAAACTAAAATATGCTAAAATATGTTCCGCACATTCCCCCCCTTTTGTTTTGATATGAGTACTCCCATCAGTACTAAGTAGAAATTGAAGAGAGAAATACATTTTGTTCAGAATAACATTATTCTTCTAACGAGACCCAACACCTGAACTCTTTTCTATCAATTTATACATGATGTGATACACTTATTAAGCATCTACCCAATCCTACCTCTAGAGCACCTGTCATAGCACGGGCAACTTCATCGTCGAATAAGACTTGTAGTTCATAATATATCAATAAATCATTTGCAATTACAATGCGAAGAAGAGGATCTTCCATAGTTTGTAGTATTTAGCAATGACCACCAAATTTAGATATTAGAAAGCTGCATAAATTGTGCACATGAATCTACAATGTGGCGTGATTTGGAGAGGGGCATATGCTGCAAAATCTGAATATTAAAGATATTTGTGTGAAAGGATCTAACTTTTCGTCCTCGAGGCTATTCATTCCAAAATCCTTTATATAATTCTGCTGCCCGCGTAAATAAGAACAAGATTATTTCCAGGTGAGATTGATAAACGAGATACATAGATTATTACTAAACATGATGCAAGTAATTTGTTATTTTTTATCATCCTACCTTCATGAGCTTGAGTGTTGGTTGCAGATCAGCCTTCTCATACCGTAACTTGCAATGTGGAGAACATGGAAAACATAAAATACTGGAATAAATGATATGTTAGTAGGTTGCAAAATCATTGAGCTAAGAAATCTAGCAATTAACAATACTCAAATGCGAGAAAACTTCTCTTTGGTACTCAATACTCAGGTTTAGAGAAAGATAACCCACCGGATGATGCTGCCATGGTGTTATTTATGGCAACATGAATTTAAGATGACAATAAGACTCTCGTATATTGTGCAATATAATTTACTAATTCCAGCATATGTAGTCACTATTTTCTTTCTACTGTAGAAAACATATTTGTTGATTTGCTTTTAGTTGCTTAATCTGCAAAAAGGGAAGGAAAATGCAGGAAAAGACAAATTGAAAATACAAAAAGAACGTGAAAAATACTATCTTCTAGAGGGAGAGGTCAATATAAAGTTTGCATTGCAAAGTAAGCAATCCAGCATCACGTACTTGCATTGGAATTAAGTTGTTGCTCGCACGGTGGAATTAAGTCACCATTATTAAATATTAATAAACCTGAAATACAAATTCATCACACTAGATATTATTTCATCCAAATGCAAACCAAGAGAAGTCACCTCACGTGGATGGTCTCTGTTTGTGGGAGATCTGGCTTAGCAATAGAGTGATACACCCTGGCATGCCATTGCTGAAGTAAAGAACAATTAATCTCTACTGATCAGATAAATGGAAATAAACAAACACATAAGAAATAGACAATTCACAAAAAAATATGATAAAGAAAAACTCTGTTGATGTATATTTTATTGAGAGAAAAGGTGTTATGGCTCGCATGAAACAAAAGTGAAAGGAATAACAAAATATAAAAAAGGAATAAAAAAGTAATGAGCATATATGGCGATTTCATTTGGATTGAAGGGATTTCAAATGGCATACCATGAGAAGCAAATTGTCTAATGGCTACAAATCCTAACCAAGAATAGTTTGTTCAAACCTTGTTATAGGAAATGGGAAAATAAATTTTGAAGCCACCAAACATATCTTTTAGGGGGGGGTGACAGAGTGAAAGACATGTATAAAATGAAGCATGTTCATATGAATTTGAAACCTGGTTTCTGGTCACCAATGGCAAGGGAGCAACACGTAGAAATAATGAGATTGTTTAAGGCAAGTAAAATACTTAGGATTTATCACCTTACTTTCATAAAAGTAATTATTGAAGAGGGAATTTGAGTTAAACATCAGTACAAATAGGGTATTTAGTCTTAAAAATATTAGGTTGAAAGAGAAAATTATTAGGTTTAAAGAGGAGAGTTGAATCAATAGCAACTTGGCTTGCAAAATATGTACATAAAGTAGAGGAGAGGAAAGGTACTTGAAGTGATAGAGGTCGCCAACCAGCGATTGTACAGGAGCCACTCTGCCGCGGCCACAAACTCGTGCTCTGGCTCCATCCAACTGCTCAGCTGCGACCACGACCTGCAATCCAAGAAACAGAGACCAAAATCAGAGTGAATTAGGAAGCTAGACCATTAACCAGTGAGGAAATTAGAGGGATAGATCGAGGGCAGAGGAGAGGTTCAGGATCCATCAGCCAACATCCATCCATCGTCGTTGGCGGCGCCCGACCGCATCAGTTAGGTTAGGTCTGGAATGCGAGTAGGAGAAAACGTGGCTAGTCCTCTATATTTTCTTCTGGCTAGGTGAAGCCCATTAGGCCCAAATTCACACCAGACGTCCAAAATAGTCACCGGAGCAGCGGCCCAGCATGAAAACGCTCCGTCTTAGTGAACACAACGATTCGAGGCGGGACTAACAGTAAAACTGACGGCCAAAAACATCCTGAAGTGATGATCCAAAGGCTGGAAATGCTAATAGCCTGAGAGGGTAGGAAAGATGCTTAGTTATAATATATCTAAATATGGATTGCCATCTGCTTACTTGCTTACTATATAAATCATATATTTGAATTATATCATGCCATCATGTTTACATACACAGCATTGATTCGTCTCCAACGTATCTACTTTTCCTAACGCTTTTCCTCTTGTTTTGGACTCTAATTTGCATGATTTGAATGAAACTAACCCCGGACTAACGCTGTTTTCAGCAGAACTACCTTGGTGTTGCTTTTGTGCAGAAATAAAAGTTCTCAGAATGGAACGAAACTTTGCGAGGATTTTTTATATCAATAATAAGAATTTTCGGAGCCAAGACCCACCAGAGGGGGCACCTGGGTGAGCACAACCCAACAGGGCGCGCCCCTCTCCTGGCACGCCCAGGTGGGTTGTGCCCACCTGGTGGCCCTGCAGACCCTGAAACAGACGCTATAAATCATATTTTTCCAGAAAAAATGAAGAAGAAAGAATTATCGCGATCCACGAGACGGAGCCACCGTCACCTCCTGTTCTTCATCGAGAGGCCAGATCTGGAGTCTGTTTTGGGCTCCGGAGAGGGGGTCTTCGTTCTTCATCATCACCAATCCTCTCCATCACCAATTCCATGATGCTCCCCACTGAGAGTGAGTAATTCCTTCGTACGGTCGCTGGTCGGAGAGGAGTTGGATGGTATTCATCATGTAATCAAGTTAGTTTTGTTAGGGCTTGATCCCAAGTATCCACTATGTTCTAAGATTGATGTTGCTATGACTTTGCCATGCTTAATGCTTGTCACTTTGGGCCCGGGTGCCATGATTTCAGATCTGAATCATTTATGTTATCACCATTATATCCATGTTCTAGATCCGATCTTGCAAGTTATAGTCATCTACTACGTGTTATGATCCGGCAACCCCGGAGTGACAATAGTCGGGACCACTCCCGGTGATGACCGTAGTTTGAGGAGTTCATGTATTCACTATGTGTTAATGCTTTTTTCTGGTTCTCTATTAAAAGGAGGCCTTAATATCCCTTAGTTTCCAATATGGAACCCACTGCCACGGGAGGGTAGGACAAAAGATGTCATGCAAGTTCTTTCCATAAGCACGTATGACTATTTATGGAATACATGCCTACATTATATTGATGAACTGGAGCTAGTGCCATATCGCCCTAGGTTATAACTGTCTCATGATGAATATCATCCAACAAGTCACCGATCGAATGCCTACGAATTTACCTTATATTGTTCTTGCTAAGTTACTACTGCTATCATCACTGTTACACTTGCTACAAAACTACTGCTATCACTGTTACTGTTGCCATTGCTACTGCTACTACTATCAAAACTATCATATTATTGTGCTACTGATCACTTTGCTACAGATAATTAATCTCCAGGTGTGGTTGAATTGACAACTCAACTGCTAATACCTTCAAATATTCTTTGGCTTCCCTTGTGTCGAATCTATCAATTTGGGTTGAATACTCTACCCTCGAAAACTGTTGTGAACCCCTATACTTGTGGGTTATCAAGACCTGTTTCTGGCGCTGTTGCCGGGGAGCATAGCTATATTTTTTGAGTCACTTGGGATTATTATCAATTTATCACTATGAAGTATCTGCAGGATGCTAAGACTAAGATATTTCCCTCAAAGACGAGGGGAGGTAAGGAACTGCCATCCAATTCTGCTTTAGATTCACCTTATGTTATAAGTAAACTTGCAACATCACCACATGCTATTAATTCTGATATGTCGCAAGTTATTGAAGATGCTACTTCTGCTATGGATAATGCTTATGATCATGCTAGTACCTTGCTTGATAATGATGATGTGCCACTTGGTGAATTTCTTGATAAATAAATTGCTAGAGTAATACAACATGATGTTGTTGAATCTGATGATGAACTTGAAACTGAATCTCCTGAAACACCTACTAGAACTAGCCCTCCTAGATATGAATTGCCTAAGGTACCGGAAGGTTATGTTATGAGTGAAGAAACAACTAGAGATATTCTTGCTTGCAGAGATAGAGATGATCTGGAGAAATTATTATGCAAGTATAAAGAAAAATCTCTGAATGCTAGAATGAAATGTGATCCTAAGTTTGCTACTTCACCTATATTTATTGATGATAAGGATTATGAATTCTCTGTCGACCCAGAGTTAATTACTTTGGTTGAATCTGATCCTTTCCATGGTTATGAAACTGAAACTGTTATGGCACATCTTACTAAGGTGAATGACATAGCCACCCTTTTTACTCATGATGAGAAAACTTGCTATTACTTTATTCTCAAATTATTTCCTTTCGCATTAAAGGGTGATGCTAAAGCTTGCTACAATACTCTTGCTCCTAGTTGTGCGCATAGTCCCCCGGATATGATTTATTACTTCTTTGAAAATTATTTTCCTGCTCATAAGAAACAAGCTGCCTTACAGGAAATATTTAACTTTGTTCAAATTAAAGAAGAGAGTCTCCCACAAGCTTGGGGGAGCCTTTGCCAATTACTTAATGCTTTTCCTGATCATCCTCTTAAGAAAAATGTAATACTTGATATCTTCTATAATGGACTAACTGATGCTTCTAGGGACTTCCTAGATAGTTGTGCTGGTTGTGTTTTCAGGGAAAGAACTGTTGGGCAAGCTGAAGAATTATTGAATAACATATTAAAAAATTATGATGATTGGACTCTTCCTGAACCACCGGCTAAACCCACTCCGAAGAAGAGGGGTATATTATATCTCAGTCCTGAAGATATGCCAGAGGCAAAGAAATCTATGAAGGAAAAAGTTATTAATGCTGAGGATGTTAAAAATTTACCTCATATTGAATAAATACATGGGCTTAATACACCACCACTGCCTAAGGTGGTAGAGGTAAATTCTCTTGTGAAGCTAAATGGTAATGACAATCCTCACAATATGCATCCTAGTCAATGCCTTTATGAGTTTGAAGATTATATTAGAAAACAAGATCACTTCAATGCAAATGTTATGAAACAATTGAAATACAATTCTGATATGATTGCTCGCTTGAGTGACTTGTTATTTAGAATATCAAATGATTTTAGAGGTGTTGGAAAAGCATGCTTCTACGGTTCAAACCCAGCTAGAACAAGTTGCTAAATCTCAAAGAGAGTTGCTTGATGAAATGAATAATAATATGCATGACTTTGTTGTTAGAGTTGCAACTTGAGGAGGTAAAATGACTCAGGAACCACTTTATCCTGAGGGACACCCAAAAAGAATTGAACAAGATTCACAAAGAGCCAACACTAGTGCACCTAGTCCTTCTAGAAAGAAAAAGAAAAAGAAAAATGATAGGACTTTGCATGCTCCTAGTGAACCTGAAATAGAAAAAAAAACCTGACATAGATAATGAAGTTTCTATATCAGATGCTGAAACTCAGTCTGGTAATGAACATTCACCTAGTGATAATGAAAAAGACAATGTTGATGTTCATGAAGACTCTCAACCAAATAATAAAGAACCGTACAATGATGTTGAGATAGAACCACCTGTTGATCTTGATAGCCCACAACCTAAGAATAAAAGATATGATAAAATAGACTTCATTGCTAGAAAACACGGTAAATAAAGAGAACCATGGGTTCAAAAACCTATGCCTTTTCCACCTAAGCCAACTAAAAAGAATGATGATGAAGAATTTGAACGCTTTGCTGAAATGCTGAGGCCAGTCTTTTTGCGTACTCGCTTGACTGATATCTTGAAAATGCCTCCTTATGCAAAGTATATGAAAGAAATCATCAAAAATAAGAGGAAAATATCGGAAGCTGAAATCTCCACTATGCTGGCTAATTATACTTTTAAAGATGGAGTACCTAAAAAACTTGGAGATCCGGGAATACCAACTATACCTTACTCTATCAAAAAGAATTATGTGAAAACTGCTTTGTGTGATTTAGGAGCTGGTGTTAGTGTTATGCCTTTCTCTTTATATAAAAGACTTGATTTGAATAAACTCACACCTACTGAAATATCTTTGCCAATGGCTGACAAATCAACTGCCATACCTATCAGTACCTATGAGGATGTGCCTGTTGTTGTTGTTGCTAATGTTACTATTTTAACTGACTTCGTTATACTTGCCCGAGGACGACAACATGTCAATTATCCTTGGTAGGCCCTTCTTGAATACTACAGGGGCTATTATTGATTGTAATAAAAGCAAGCTCACTTTTCATATCAATGGTAATGAGCATACGGTGCACTTTCCGAAGAAAAAATTCCAAGTGATTGGTATTAATGTTATTGAAAAATCTCTCACAATCACTATTGGAAGTTTTCAAATACATCTACCTACTGTCAAAAAGAAATATGAAATGCTTATTGTTGGGGAAAAGCATATCCCCATTGAGGTAACTTAGTGATTTAGGAAAGTTCTTTGGTTTCATGCTAATCGAAAGTGGTTGTTAATAAGACCTGATCAACCTTATTAATGGATCATTTTTGAGCGGTATGAAGTTGATGAATTTAGTAAGCACTACCTTCTGTCCCTACTTTTTGTTTTCTGTTTTTATTAGTGAAATAAAATAAAATGCCATGTTTTGTCTGTGTTCTGATTTTCCCATGCAATAAAGAATGACCCAAAAATAAAACTTCTCATAATGCCCTGAAAATTTAATACAATTTTTTTTGAATATTTAAGAATTTTTGGTGCAAATAACATCAGAGGGAGGTGCACTAGGTGGGCACAACCCACCTGGGTGTGCCAGGACCCCCAGGCGCGCCTTGGTGGGTTGTGGTCCACACGTGGGCCCCCTCACTTATCTCTTCATACCACATCAGCACCTATCTCCAGAAAAAAAATCCATTGCTCTCTCTCTCTCTCCCGTGTTCTTGCTCTCAAACCCGCAGATTTCGATCTCTTTGCTCGAAGCTCTGTTTCCAAAACTGTTTTGGGGGATTTTTGCTTGGTATGTCACTCCACCGTTTGTCCAATTAGTTTTTGTTTTAGTGGTTTATATTTTGAATAATTAGCTACTCTCGGTGCTGCTGTAGATGAGCTTGCATGTTGAATTCTTAGTGTTCTAAGTAGTTTGAATGCCTGCTATGGCCTCTATGTATCCCTATGAGTAGTTGGTATCATTTTTGTGAAGTTTTTTTGAGAAACTTTTGTGGGCTAATAAATTTCAGAATTTTGTTCATAGGAAACCATGAATATCTTTAGGAAGTTTGGCTCTAAGAAGAACTCCAAGGGTGTTATTGGGGAGTCATCTGATAGTGTTCTCCATCCTCGGAGGTCGGCGGAGGTACGGCGGTGCGAATGGCCGCACACCCCGTTCCTGGAAGAGGCTGGAATACTTCAGGAGTTCATGCAATATGCTGCTAATGCCGGCCTCACTAACTTAATCGCATATGAGCGTGAACAACACCAAATCCTCACAAACATCTTTGTTCAGAGCTTTACTTTCCTGCCTAGGAATAATCCTCCTGAAGTGAGCTTTGATTTATATGCTGAAAACCATTAGATACCACTTACTAAATTTTGTAACATATGCACGATCCCTTCTGATGGGAGCTTGGCCGACTGAGTTTGAGGCTTTTTACCGCACTTTTACAGTGGGAGATGAGAGAGGGGTGTCAACTATCACTGCCGCTGGCTTGCATTTTCCTGTTGTTCATTAATTTGCTCTTTTGATTGCAAAATGCTTGCTTGCTAGGGAGAAGGTGGGAGCGCTCAGCTCACCAGACCTTGCTGTTTTGCTTGTGAATTAGAGGGCGACAACACTTATAGCTTGGGAGCTATTGTGGCTCGTTGCCTCCACATTAATAAATCCAAGGGTAAAATTCATGGTGGGCTTTATGCTACTCATTTGGCGGCTCACTTCGAGGTTGAGATACGCCCTCATGATTATCCTCTGACCAAGGTTTACCTAGACCGTGCTGCCATGGATCACCACCATTTTACTGATGATAAATCCCCTGATATTCCTATTCCTTATAACCTAGCTTTTAGCATTGAAACTCGTGATATTATTCCATTGCCTGCTCCTACTTTGTTTGATTATGTTTCCAGTGGCAGATATAGGATCATGTCTGCCGACATCATCGCCTATTGGAACGCTCAGGCTGCTGCAGAGGTAGAGGAGGAGCCTCCACAGTGGGATTAGTGGATGCCCGCTCCTCAGTACCCCTACTATCATCCAGACTACTGATCGACTACCAAGTTAGGCCAAAAGCCTAAGCTTGGGGGAATATGTGTTTCTCACCGACAATTACATTCATGTCCGGTTATTCATCTTGTTGGTGTTCACACTTTTTCATTGTATCATCCATGTTTAAATTTTATTTTATTTCTTGCTTTCTTCTTGTGTGTTTGAAAAAACTTTAGAAAAACAAAAAAATAGTTGTAGCTAGTTTACTTTCCATGCTTGCTTAGTAGTAATATTAAAAAGAAAATCCAAAAAGATTTCCTTGTTCTTCTCTTGCTTCTTGGGAGCTTTCCCGTGTAAACAGTTTTTTGCGTTTTTGCTTCTCCCTTTTACTTGCTTGTTCAAGAAAATCAAAAACTCCAAAAATATTTCAGTGTCTTTCTCTGAATTTCTTTTCTTTTTATTCGAGTTGTGCCAAGGAGAAGACCACGATGAAAATGTTGAGCGGCTCCCATATGAATAACTCCAAAAATATTTCAGTGTGTTTACCTTGTCTTCTCCTATTGAATAAAATGTTTACAGGTTCTAGCTTAGTCCATGGCACTCTTGCACTATTATCATTTTCACATCATTCGGTCGTGCAAGTGAAAGGCAATAATGACGATATTCGATGAACTGGCCGTGGCAGAGAGAAACTGGTATGAACTCGACTTGTTCTGTCTGTGTAAATATGTTCAACCTAGTACCCATGATTCAACCCCTTATGATTAAACATGTTTGCAATGACTATTAGAGATTATAGTTCTCATGCCATGCATAAGTAGCTGGGAGTGAATAATGATTTATCTTGTATATCAACATTGTGTTAAAATGATTGTGATGTAGTATGATGATATGGTATCCTCCTTTGAATGTTCGAGTGGCTTGACTTGGCACATGTTCATTCATGTAGTTGAATCAAAACCAACATAGCCTCTATGATATTTATGTTCATGGTGTTCATATCCTGCTCATGCTAGTGTCTAATGTTACTTATGCATAATGCATGCTCATGATCGTTGTTTCTCTCTAGCTGGCCGCTTCTCAATCTACTTGCTAGCCTTCGCCTGTACTAAGTGGGAATTCTGCTTGTACATCAAAAACCTTGAACCCAAAGTTATTCCAGATGAGTCCACCATACCTACCTATATGCGGTATTACTCTGCCGTCCTAAGTAAATTTGCATGTGCCACCTCTAGAAAACTTCTAAAAATATATATATCCATTTTGTGTGCCTGGAACGTTCATGGAACGACAGGAGGTAGTCAGTATCTTCCATGCTAAGCAGGTTATTCTCAGGCCGAGTGTTTATTCACTCACCATCGCACGATAAAAGGGCGGTAATAGGGATTCCCAGTCTCGAACTCAAAAATACAAATAATTAAACAAAACTCCCCTGGGACTGTTGTTGGTTTGGACGGCACCCATTGTTTCAGACAAGCCGTGGAATGTGATTGTTGGTCGAGGGGGAGTAAACCTTTACTTTTATCGCCTGGGAACCTCCACTAGCGTGTTTAGCATGGGAGATATTGATATCTGATGATTGTGAAGTAAATGAGAAGGGTGCATGTCTCAAAATATCATTTATCTCTGTTTTAAAACTTGAGCTCTGGCACCTCTGCAAATCACTGTGTTAGTGTACAAAAGTAGGGGCTCTCCTTTTGCACCCCTTAAACTTGTGCACGAGCAGTCAGAGCCACGCCCACGGCCACACTAAGCAGGGCAGGGGAGGGATGCCAGAGCAACGCCAAGACCAGAGACGCAAAGTGTAGTGACCAGACCTCAAACGGTCCAATCTCTGTGCTCAGGTGTCATCCCTGGATCAGTAATGCTGACACCACACAATACTTGAAGGATTTATAACAGACTAGCAATCACACACTTATTACATCGAGTGTCTCAAAAGAGAACTTATTACAATAAATATGGATTAAGGCCATCTAATAGCGATAACAGCGGAAGGCTTGGAAGATAAGTGAGTCCATCAACTCCAACGGCATCACTGAGTATAGAACCACGACCTAAAGGCACCTTATTCATCGTCTAAAAAGTCTGCAACATGAACGTTGCAGCCCGAAACGGGTCAGCACATGGAATATGCTGGCAATGTAACACATAGAGAGCAATGAAAGAATAAGACTATACTATATGCATATTTGGCTGGTGGAAAGCTCTATGGTTACAGTTTTGCGTAAAGCCAATTTTTTCCCTACTGCAAAGGAATAAATTTTATTTAACTATCATGGTAGTTGTTAAACATTGAGAATGGCTGACAGCATTCTCAATCCCAATTAAGAAACATCATTAAAACCCAACAAAATTAATTTAGAGTAACATGATGAGATTCACATGATAATCCAAGTGCTAGATACTCAAGATGTCCATAACCGGGGACACGGCTAACCATGATTAGTTTATACACTCTGCAGAGGTTTGCACACTTTTCCCCACAAGACTCGATCTCCTCCGTTGGGATTCTCGCACTACATGGTGTTTGAGAAACGGATGACCGAGACATAGTTTTTCAGAACCGCTAGCACCTTACGATCGGGTGGACCGTTACACCTACTTTCCCCTACATCTGCTAGTCTACCACTGTAAGAGTTCGCACGACTTACTCAACTATGCTAGAGCCCATAGTAGCTTGTGGTTGCACACGGAAGTTTCTAGTATGAATAATCTCATGATCCCTTTGAGCCTGGGTGGCGGTCCAAAAGAAAACAGGCAATCGCTGGAATACCCAGGTGCCTCAATCCACCCAGATGTGTATTTAAGTTGCCACCTTAGATAAACCATTAATTTAACAATCTCACATCTGTCATGGATACACTCACCCAATCCACGTCTACTAGCATAGCATGGCATTACAAGCTGTAGGATCTAGAAGTAGATGTGTCTAGAAGGGGGGGTTAGACACTTGGTGCTAGAGTTGCAATTTTTAAGCTTTTTCGGTTTAAGTGGAGTTTAGGCACAATTTCAACACACACAATACATATCAAGCACGCATGCAAAGAGTATATGAGCAGCGGAATGTAAAGCATGCAACTTGCAAGAATGTAAAGGGAAGGGTTTGGAGATTTCAAACGCAATTGAAGACACGGATGTTTTTCCCGTGGTTTGGATAGGTGGTGCTATCCTACATCCACGTTGATGGAGACTTCAACCCACGAAGGGTAACGGTTGCGCGAGTCCACACAGGGCTCCACCCAAGGGCAACGGTTGCGCGAGTCCACACAGGGCTCCACCCACGAAGGGTCCACGAAGAAGCAACCACCCACAAAGGGTCCACGAAGAAGCAACCTTGTCTATCCCACCATGGCCATCGCCCACGAAGGACTTGCCTCACTAGCGGTAGATCTTCACGAAGTAGGTGATCTCCTTGCCCTTACAAACTCCTTGGTTCAACTCCACAATCTTGTCGGAGGCTCCCAAGTGACACCTAGCCAATCTAGGAGACACCACTCTCCAAGAAGTAACAAATGGTGTGTAGGTAATGAACTCCTTGCTCTTGTGCTTCAAATGATAGTCTCCCCAACACTCAACTCTCTCTCATAGGATTTGGATTTGGTGGAAAGAAGATTTGAGTGGAAAGCAACTTGGGAAGGCTAGAGATCAAGATTCATATGGTAGGAATGGAATGTCTTGATCTCAACACATGAGTAGGTGGTTTTCTCTCAGAACATATGAGTAGGAATGGTGTGTGTGTTCTGATGGCTCTCTCATAGAATGAGAAGGAGGTGGAGGGGTATATATAGCCTCCACACAAAATCCAACCATTACACACAATTTACCAATCTCGGTGGGACCGAATCAGAAAACTCGGTCTGACCGAAGTAGTAAACCTAGTGACCGTTAGGAATTTCGGTGGGACTGACATGCAACTCGGTAGGACCGATTCGGTTAGGGTTTGGGCATAACGTAATCTCGGTGAGACCGATTACACAAACTCGGTGAGACCGAATTTGGTAATTAGCTAACCAGAGAGTTGGTCAGGCAAACTCGGTGGGACCGATTTGCTCTTTCGGTGCGAGTGGAACTCGGTGAGACCGAAAAGTTACAAAGGGGAAACACTGAGTTTACATTGCAATCTCGGTGGGACCGATCGCTCTTTCGGTGGGACCGAAAAGTTACGAAAGGGAAACAGAGAGTTTGCAACCCATCTCGTGGGACCGAGATCCTTATCGGTAGAACCGAATTGCTAGGGTTTGGCAGTGGCTAATGACAAGTGAAACTCGGTGGCGCCGGATAGGGAAGAATCGGTAGGACCGAGTTTGGCTTAGAGTTTAGGTCATATGTGGATATGGGAAAGTAGTTGAGGATTTTGGAGCATATCATTAAGCACATGAAGCAAGAGGCTCATTAAGCAACACCTCATCCCTCCTTGATAGTATTGGCTTTTCCTATGGACTCAATGTGATCTTGGATCACTAAAATGTAAAATGAAGAGTCTTGAGCTTGAAGCTTTAGCCAATCCTTTGTCCTTAGCATCTAAGGAGTTCCCACAACCTTTAGTCCATGCCACTCCATTGTTGAACTTATCTGAAACATGCTAGATAGAAGTGTTAGTCCAACAAGAGATATGTTGTCATCAATTATCAAAACCACCTAGGGAGCACTTGTGCTTTCAATCTCCCCTTTTTGGTAATTGATGGCAACATACATCAAAGCTTTAGATAAGGATATAAAGAACAGCAAGTAAAGCTTTGGAAGAACATGTAGCAAGCATAGGCTCCCCCTACATGTATGCACTCATGTAAATATGAAATATAGAGGCATGTGAGAGCATAAACATGACAGAGTAGGCAATGTGTTACATGTATCTTGGCCATATGCATCAGAGCAAAAGATTATCAAGAAAAATACCTTCATGCTCATGAGTCCTTCTTGCAAACAGTATGTACATAAGCAAGAACTCCTCATACTCATGATTTTGATGCATATACTTACCTTGTGGTCTCGAGTTGGCTTAGGATGGAATGAACCTGCACAAACAAGGTTAGATAACATAGGTACGTCCACTAGCCAGAGCAAACAAAAGAAACCACAAGAATACCAGGACTGGGATGACATGTAGAGAGTGAGTACAAGGTACCACATTGGATTCAACATGTCCCCACGAATAAAGATATGCAATGAATTTGGCTGATTTCTTGGCTGATTTCTTTTCCTTTAGGTGTCTTGCTCCCCCTGAATCTTACATGGGATATTGGGAGAAGATAGGAAATAGAAAATCAGAGCTGAATAGAACTAAATTCAAATGAGGTTATATGAACATGTCTTTCCCCAAAAAAAACATGTGGCATCTCTCCTCTTGAACATCAAGCGTCTGGGATCCTCGAAACTTTCTCTCCCCCTTAATACTTTCTCTCTTGTAGACTTTCTCTCCCCCTTAATACTTTCTCTCTGTCCTACAAGCTTTGATGTGATCTCTCTCTCCCCCTTTGACATCAATTTCCAAGAAGGTTTTTCCTGGAATCCGCCAAATAGGTTTGGTCCTTGAGATTCAGCACAAAGCAGAGGATAAAATTGTGATGCTTGTGGAGGACAAGATTCATTGAGTGGAGCTGGATCCGAAGAAATGTAGAACAAGTGGCAAACTGTTTTTCTGATTGTAAAGTCGGTGGCACCGAGTGGCATATTTTGGTGGTACCAAAAAGATTCGGTTGGACCGAAATTTGCAAGTCAGTGAAACTGAGTTTACACAGAGAAAAACACTTGTCACCTCAGCTCACTAGACAAGTAAGATCTCACAAAGATTTGCAATGAATTAGCTGAAGGATTTGCAAGAAATTTGATGCAGAAATATGCAGAACAAGAGCAAAAGGAAAAGAGTGAAAGTTTCTAGATGAATTTTTTTTGTGTGTGTGAGAGAGAAGGAAATAAATATGCAAGGAACAAATGCAATAACTCAAAAAAAGGGACATAAGAGAACTTCATCTAGAATTGGGCGGTGACATAGTCACCTATGTTAGAGTATATTGACTTAGGAGTCAAGTGAGGACACTTGATCATTGGTCATACTCATCGTTTAAGCTCAAAATGGGGTTACCATTTTTCGTTTAAGCATCTTGATGTATTCACATCTTGTTGAGTTGCTTTGACTCATGTCTTGGAGTAAAGCTTCTCTAAGATGGAACAACATACCTTGGGTGGTGGTGTGGTTCTTGCTCATGTAGTTGAACTTGTGTGGGTTCTCAAGGTTGATGTAGCTCATCAACAGTTGGGAGCACCACTTGGAGTTTGAGTTCATCTACCTACATGGGTTAGTTCTTGCAAGGAAGAGCACTTGTGTATCCAAAAATGACAATCATGAAGCTCAACATAGAATTTGTCAAAGGATATGTTTGAATGGTTTTGTGCTTCCTTGTCTTCAACCACCATTGTGTAGAGTCTTGGTGATGTAGAGATTGCTCAAGATGTGAGTGAGTCGCAATCTCATGGAATTAGATTCAACCAAGTACCTACATGGGTTAGACAACATGCAAGGTGCAAATATATCCAAGACATAAGATAGTTATCATAAGAGATACATCATGGATTAGTCATAAGCTCATGTCTTGCATGTATCCAATGGAGTTTCTACTCCAAATTCGAAGCATCAATGATGTTCAATTCTCCTCTCAACCTGCAAAACACTTTCTCATCAAGCGGTTTAGTGAATATATCCGCCAACTGCTTATCGGTGCAAACATGCTTAAGATTGATGTCACCTTTAGCAACATGATCTCGAATGAAATGATGACGAACTTCAATATGCTTAGTTCGAGAATGTTGTACAGGATTATGACCAATTTTGATAGCACTTTCATTGTCACAAAGCAGGGGAACATGTTTCACATAAATCCCATAATATTTAAGAGTTTGAGTCATCCAAAGTAATTGAGCACAACATGAACCGGCGGCAATGTATTCAGCTTCGGCGGTGGATAAAGATACCGAGTTTTGTTTCTTGGAAGACCAAGATACAAGAGATCTACCAAGAAATTGACAAGTACCCGAAGTGGACTTTCTATCAACTTTGTCACCGGCATAATCCGAGTCGGAATAGCCAACAAGATCAAAAGAAGACCTCTTAGGATACCAAATGCCAAAATTTGGTGTATGGATTAAATATCTCACTATCCTTTTCACAGCCTTAAGATGACAATCTTTAGGAGCAGCTTGATATCGTGCACACATGCATACACTTAGCATAATATCGGGACGTGAAGCACATAGGTATAACAATGAACCAATCATAGAGCGATAAACCTTTTGATCAACTGGTTCACCATCTTTGGTTAAATCATTATGTCCACTAGTAGGCATGGGTGTAGACATACCTTTGCATTCTTGCATATTGAACTTCTTGAATAAGTCCTTGGTGTACTTTGTTTGAGAGACAAATGTACCTTCCTTAGTTTGCTTGATTTGCAATCCCAGAAAGAATTTGAGTTCACTCATCATAGACATCTCAAACTTCTCTGACATTAGCTTTCTAAACTTTTCACTAAAGAGAGGGTTAGTTGAACCAAATATGATGTCATCAACATAAATTTGGCATACAAAAAGTTCTCCATTAACCCTTTTAGTAAAAAGAGTAGAGTCAATTTTACCAATTTCAAAGCCACTTGTAGTAAGGAACTTGGTCAAGCATTTATACCATGCTCTAGGAGCTTGTTTAAGACCATAAAGAGCTTTGTGAAGTTTGTAAACATGATTTGGTTTCTTAGGATTGACAAAGCCGGGAGGTTGTTTGACATAAACCTCCTCCTCTATTTCTCCATTTAGAAAAGCACTCTTAATGTCCATTTGGTACAAGGTGATATTATGGTGATTAGCATAGGCAAGTAAGATGCGAATGGACTCAAGTCTAGCAACGGGAGCATACGTCTCACCATAGTCCATACCTTCGACTTGAGTGTATCCTTGGGCGACGAGACGTGCTTTGTTGCGGACCACTTGTCCATCTTCATCTTGCTTGTTGCGAAACACCCATTTGGTACCAATGATGTTGTGGTTGTTGTCGGGCTTCTCAACCAATGTCCAAACTTGGTTTCTCTCAAAATTATGTAGCTCTTCATGCATAGCGTTTATCCAATCCGGATCTTCCAATGCTTCTTCAACCTTCATTGGTTCAATGCTAGAGATGAATGAATAGTTTTCACAAAAGTTAGCTAAATGAGTTTTTGAGCGAGTGATTCTCCCGGTTTGTATATCATTGAGGATTTGCTCGATGGGATGATCTTTGGCAATTCTTGCTCGAACTCGTGAGAGCTTTTGCTTGGGTCTTCGTTGAACATCTTCTTCATCTTGTTCTTCTTCTTGGCCTTCTTCATTGTTGACGTCGTCGTTCTCTTGTCGTGGTGGAGAAGGAGGTTGTTGATGTTCGTCTTGACGTATTTCCTCGTTTTATTCATCTTGATGTGTCCCACTTGTGGATGCTTCCGTGCCGATTCTTGGTTCATCTTGATGTGAAGTAGAAGCTTCCACTTGGACGGATGAAGTACTCTCCTTCACCTCCGTTGGACGAATTTTGCCAATGGACAAGTCTCGAATTGCTTCTGAAGGATCTTTGTCTCCTACATCAATTGGCAATTGCTCTACTTGCGAGCCATTAGATTCATCAAACTTCACATCTACCGTCTCTTCAACCTTTCGGGTGAAATTGTTGTAGACACGGTAAGTGTGAGAGTTTGATCCATAACCAAGTAGAAAACCTTCATGAGATTTAGGAGCAAACTTTGAACGACGATGCTTATCAAGAATGTAGCACTTTGAGCCGAATACTCGAAAGTATCCAACTTGGGGTTTGTTACCGGTGAGAAGCTCGTATGCCGTCTTGCCGAGTAGCTTGTGAAGATATAAGCGATTTGTTGCGTGACAAGCTGTCTCGACTGCTTCTGCCCAAAAGTGCTTTGGCGTCTTGTATTCATCAAGCATCGTTCTTGCCATTTCGATGAGCGTCCGGTTCTTCCTCTCAACAACTCCATTTTGTTGAGGTGTGTACGTGGCCGAGAACTCGTGTGAAATCCCTTCTTCGTCAAGAAAGGTGTCCACATTTGCGTTCTTGAACTCCGTTCCGTTGTCACTCTGAACCTTCTTGATCTTCACATCAAACTAATTTTGGGCCTTCCTAGCGAAGTTTCTGAAGATCTTCTGGACCTGCGACTTGTCATTAAGAAAGAACACCCACGTAAATCTTGAAAAATCATCAACTATAACTAGACCAAAAGAATTTCCACCGAGACTCTTGTAGGCGTTGGGACCAAAAAGATCCATGTGAAGTAGCTCGAGTGGCCTTCTTGTGGTCATGATGTTCTTCACAGGATGTCTTCCTCCAACCTGTTTACCTACTTGACAAGCACTGCAAAGTCTATCCTTATCAAATATGACATCATTAATTCCAAGGATATGATTTCCTTTAATAAGCTTGTCAAGGTTTCTCATGCCAACGTGACCTAGTCATCTATGCCACAACCAACCTTTTGAGGATTTAGCAACAAAGCAAGTTTTAGGTTGCGCCTTTTTAGAGAAATCGACAATGTAAATATCACCTCTACGCATACCAGTAAAGACCATTTTATGATTGTCTCGACGAAATACTTGGCAATCTACCTCAGTAAATAGGACATTCAAACCGAAATCAGCAAGTCTAGATACTGAAAGTAAGTTGTAGCCAAGAGATTCAACGAGCATGACATTTTGAATGGAACTATCATGTGAGATGGCCACCTTACCAAGGCCAACCACTTTACCCTTTGAATTATCACCAAAGGTGACATATTTTCGAGGGCCGTTGTTTTCAGCAAGCTCACGAAACATCTCTTCATCTCCAGTCATATGATCAGTACATCCACTATCAAGAACCCTACATCCACGTTGATGGAGACTTCAACCCACGAAGGGTAACGGTTGCGCGAGTCCACATAGGGCTCCACCCAAGGGCAACGGTTGCGTGAGTCCACACAGGGCTCCACCCACGAAGGGTCCACGAAGAAGCAACCACCCACAAAGGGTCCACGAAGAAGCAACCTTGTCTATCCCACCATGGCCATCGCCCACGAAGGACTTGCCTCACTAGCGGTAGATCTTCACGAAGTAGGCGATCTCCTTGCCCTTACAAACTCCTTGGTTCAACTCCACAATCTTGTCGGAGGCTCCCAAGTGACACCTAGCCAATCTAGGAGACACCACTCTCCAAGAAGTAACAAATGGTGTGTAGGTAATGAACTCCTTGCTCTTGTGCTTCAAATGATAGTCTCCCCAACACTCAACTCTCTCTCATAGGATTTGGATTTGGTGGAAAGAAGATTTGAGTGGAAAGCAACTTGGGAAGGCTAGAGTCAAGATTCATATGGTAGGAATGGAATGTCTTGATCTTAACACATGAGTAGGTGGTTTTCTCTCAGAACATATGAGTAGGAATGGTGTGTGTGTTCTGATGGCTCTCTCATAGAATGAGAAGGAGGTGGAGGGGTATATATAGCCTCCACACAAAATCCAACCGTTACACACAATTTACCAATCTCGGTGGGACCGAATCAGAAAACTCGGTCTGACCGAAGTAGTAAACCTAGTGACCGTTAGGAATTTCGGTGGGACTGACATGCAACTCGGTAGGACCAATTCGGTTAGGGTTTGGGCATAACGTAATCTCGGTGAGACCGATTACACAAACTCGGTGAGACCGAATTTGGTAATTAGCTAACCAGAGAGTTGGTCAGGCAAACTCGGTGGGACCGATTTGCTCTTTCGGTGAGACCGAGTGGAACTCGGTGAGACCGAAAAGTTACAAAGGGGAAACACTGAGTTTACATTGCAATCTCGGTGGGACCGATTCGCTCTTTCGGTGGGACCGAAAAGTTACGAAAGGGAAACAGAGAGTTTGCAACCCCATCTCGGTGGGACCGAGATCCATATCGGTAGAACCGAATTGCTAGGGTTTGGCAGTGACTAATGACAAGTGAAACTCGGTGGCGCCGGATAGGAAGAATCGGTAGGACCGAGTTTGGCTTAGAGTTTAGGTCATATGTGGATATGGGAAAGTAGTTGAGGATTTTGGAGCATATCATTAAGCACATGAAGCAAGAGGCTCATTAAGCAACACCTCATCCCTCCTTGATAGTATTGGCTTTTCCTATGGACTCAATGTGATCTTGGATCACTAAAATGTAAAATGAAGAGTCTTGAGCTTGAAGCTTTAGCCAATCCTTTGTCCTTAGCATCTAAGGAGTTCCCACAACCTTTAGTCCATGCCACTCCATTGTTGAACTTATCTGAAACATGCTAGATAGAAGTGTTAGTCCAACAAGAGATATGTTGTCATCAATTATCAAAACCACCTAGGGAGCACTTGTGCTTTCACAAGCAAACGTAGAAGTAACTCCCAAAGGTTTGATAATAAAACAGGTGATAGGTACTATCTCATCTACTTCCCAGAACCCACAATTTAATTAGATACTAAACATGCAATGTGTGAGGATTGATCTAATGCAATAAAAATTGGGTAAAAGGAAGTATGATCAAAGTGTTACTTGCCTTGCTGATGATCCGGGAAACCTAGCGATTCGAAATAGCAAGCGGCGCACTTCAGGTACTCTATCGCAAACAAAAAAGCATACAATAAGTACTCAACTAATGCACAGGTAAAACTCAAATAAGAGATCTAACCAGAAAGTTCAACTTAAGAACTCCGGTTGGCAAAAAGAACCAAATCGAACGAACCAACGAATGACAAACGGCAAAAGAAACAGGCTCCGTTTACTATTCTGGATCTAGTGCAATTTTTACAGAGGTAAAAACTTGTTTGAGTTGGTTAAAAGGAAAGAGGGTTTCGAGACGAAACTCCAGGCGCTTGAATCACCTGATTCCGATAAACGAGCGAAAAGTTATACTAGAACGAAAATCGGATCAGGAATCGCGATCGGAAAAATCGCGGATTTAATCCGAGAAATAGAAAACAATGAACAGATTAACGAACGAACATTCGTTATCTGGATCTAAACGATGAACGCGTTCGTTAAAATGAACGAACGAGCGAACGCTCGCTAATTAACTAAACCGAAAAAACCAATCTAACAAAAAAACAGATCTAAGTTTTTTTTAAAAAAACCGATCGGTTTTCTTTGGGAAAACCGAGGCAACGGCGGCTACCTCGGCGGCTCCGGTGAACGACGGCGGCGGCCGGTGGCGCGGCGGGGCGGCGCGACGGCAGCGGCGCAGCGCGGCTAGGGTTAGGGTTTGGGGCGGGGCGCGGTTGGTCTATTCGGGCCTCGGGGCGGCGCTAGTTAAAAGCCTCGGCCAGGGAGTCCTCGCCGGATACTGCCCGTAGGTCGGTTCAGACTTTTAAAAAAATTACCCTCAGAAAAAAAACAAAAGGAATACTAAACGGACTCCAAAAATCCTGAAATAAATTTTCCCCGGCTTCTAAAATCAAGCCGAACAGGATGAACATTTATTTGGGGCCTAAATGCAATTTTTAAAAACGCGCATTTTTCCTAAATTCAAATAAAATAGCAAATAAAACCCCCTTATTTGATTTTTTTATTAAATCCTCAATATTTCTTTATTTTGGGAAAGTCATTTTATTCCCTCTCTCGTACTTTTATAATAGAAATAATTGAATATAAAATAAATAAAATCAAATGACCCTATTTTCAAAATTTGAGAGAACTCAAATATGAAAATAATGAAATCCCCAACTCTCTCCGAGGGTCCTTGAGTTGCGTGAAATTTCTAGGATCAACCAAAATGCAATAAAATATGATATGCAATGATGATCTATTGTATAACATTCCAAATTGAAAATTTGGGATGTTACACAAAGAGAGCAAGAGGGCGAGGTGGACTCCCCCGGCAAGACTCTTGCCGGGGTGGCTTCCGTAGCCTCGGCAAGATCCTTGCCGGGGCAGCTTGCCTGATGCCAGCAGAGCGCGCCACCCTTGAGCCTAAGGGGTTCCTACGCCATATTGGAACCGAGGCTCGGGAGGCACCTCCATGGTGGCATGCAGATCTTTGTAGAGCTCATAGACACGCAAGATCAGACGGAAGCCAGAAGATGACGACCCTTGGCGAGATCCTTGTCAAGGAAATCCATGAGAACCCTGGCAAGATCCTTGCCGGGGACGACCGTGGTGCCGCAACAAGACCCTTGCCGGGCCTTCGGCAAGACCCTTGCCGAGGATGCCTGCAGGGCAGCAGCCAGGCCCACATCTGCCAAAGACTCCACCACCGCTCCCATACAGCTGCCACCTCGACCAACTGAGCAGGCATCTGTGTGGTAGCACGCGGCCTCTACACCAACTCAGCAAGCACCTACATGGTGGCATGCAGATCTTCGTGAAGGCTCCACCACCACGCCAACCCAGCGGTCAACCAACATGGCGCTAGAACGCCTCGTCAGCTTGGACACGCATCAGAGCCAGGCGAGGCAACGACAGCTGGGACGAGCTTCTTTGCCGTCCCCAATAAAGCAAGAGGGGCACATCGGCGGCGCATTAAATGCGTTTGTCCAATGATGCCAGGGGATAGACTCAGCCCCTATACACCTTTCCACCTCCTGTGTGCCACTGTGGCAACCCCCTTTTTGTCTATAAAAGGAGGCCCGACGCGTATTGGAAAGGGATTCAGATTTTTTTGGACTAGAGAGCCACTGCAGCTAGTTCAAGAACACAAGAACACCTAAATACACATACAAGCAGGACTAGGGTTTTACGCGTCTCCGCGGCCCGAACCTGGGTAAACGATTCGTGTGCTGACCGCCAGACCCACTCTTCGCACAACCCCGCGTCCGCCAACCGTAAAAGGGATCCCAGTGACCCCATAGGTGTCGTTTCCCACCGACATCTCCGACGCGCCAGGTAGGGGGTGGGCAGTTGTGAGAATCCAGTCTGGATGAAGCAACGGCTTCATCGTGGTCTTCACTTCAAGCAAGGAGACGGCAGAACAAATGGCGTCCTCGGTGGACGCGGCGAACGCTTACGCAGCGGCAGAAAAGCTAAGTCATACCAAACTTTGAGTAATTCCTTTTTATACATATGGTTATCGCCCTCGACGATCTTACCCTGTGTATGGAAAACCTGCATGCAATGGGGCCCCACCACTATAGACAACGCCCTCGTTCTGTTTTGTGTCCACTCAACAGTTCGAGCGGCTGCATCAAGAATGACAGGGTGACCTTCTGCAATTAGCAACACTCTATTTCTGTCTCGAGTCCGCTCGGTAGCTCGAGCGGCCGCGTCAAGAGCAGTGAGGTGGTTTACCCGGCAGCAAGCATGCCTGACAGGCCATTGAGGATCCGTCCTCAAGACGCCGCCTGGGCTTCCGCGCCGGCAACCCAACCCGAATAACGTAGGGTGGACATACAAAGGGAGATCAAACAAGAAAATAACATGCATTGTTTCAAAAGTACTACAGAGTTATATTACATCATTTGTTGCTGCGGTTCTAACTAAAGATAAAAATTGTCTTGGTCATGAACCTGCAGCGACGATAAGGAACGGGGTGCCTAGTCCCGACGCTGGCCTTGTACCCTCCGAACTCCGTCGATGCGGCCGATGACGGGCTCGATGCGCTCCTCGAGCGATGCGGGGTCCACATCGTCCGGCAAGCTATCCAGCGAAGCTTCTAAGTCAAGGTCAGGGTTCCAGTACGCCATCTTGGTGAGGACCTTGGTCATGGCGCCCCAGCAAAGCCTCCGGGCCTGTTCGGCCAGAGAGGCCGCCCTATTGGAGTGGAACTGCTCTAGGGACCCGAGAACACCCTCGAAGAACAGATTCAGCCTGGCGTTAGGACTCATGTTTGGCTCCGGGACGTACCTCACGTTTGGCATCCCCATGATAGCCAGTTGCGTGGTGATCCTGCCGGCGACTTCGACGAGGCGTCTGATCCAGAGCTTCTCGCCCGCCACGAATTCTGCGTGGCCGGCAGCGTTGTTCTTCTGCAGCTGCTTCTCCTCCTCCAGACTCTTGGTTAGGGCCCCCTCCCTGGCCCTGACCTCCGAGAGCGTCCCTTCAAGGCTCTCCAGCTTTAGCTTCAGGTCCTTGATGGACTCGTTGGACGTGGAGAGTAGCTCGGCCTTCTCGAGGACTGCCGCCTGCGCGTCAGCCAAAGCGCCCTTGGTCGCGTCCCTCTCCCTCGTCAGCTCCTGGACCTGCCGCTTCAGCGCATCACGCTCCCCCTCCAGCTCGTTCACCTTGCCGGCATGGGCCTGGGACTGAGCATTGAGGGCCTCCTCGTGCCTCTGCTCTAGTTCCCGGGTCCGCTACACGATGAGCTCCTGGACCTCCTCGTCCTAGCCGCGGAGTGTTGCGGCGAGCTTGTCCTCGCGAGCGGCAAGGTCCTCCTCCTGGGAGTTCAGCTCGGCCTAGTGCTGGATCCAAGCGGCCTCCTCCTTGGCAGCCTGTCGGCTCACCATCTTCTGGGCCTTCTTGATGTCGGCCTACTTTATGACAAGCTCCAGCTTGCGCTCGGTTAGCTGGTCCTGGGCGGCCTTGAATTCCTCAGAGGCCTGGCGGAACCAAGCCTGCGCCTTGGGGATGCGCTCTTCGAGGTCCGCCTCCGCCTTGTCCACCGCTGCCATCCTAGACTTGGGCTTGTCCAGGCGGGAGCAGTGAAGCGCCTGGAGCTTGTGGAAGCTGGCGCTCATGCTCTGGAGGAGCAGCTCTTCCTAAGAACCGCCGTCGCCGACGCTCGGTCCATCGACGACCTCAAGCCCGGCGGTGCCAAGCACCTCGTCGTCGAACACCTCCCCCTCGGCGAGCGCCCTGGTGCTCGCCGTCCATGGGAGGTGGACGAACAAGTCGCCCACCTTCAGATATTTGCCCGAGCCAGGGGCGGCAAAGGAGGAAGGCTGGTCGTCAACCACCTCCTCCTCGGTAGCGGCCTTGCTGGCCTCCCCGACAGGCCCCTTACCGGCCTCCTTGGTGGTGGCCTCGCCGGGCTCCCCGGCAGGCCCCTCAGCGATGTCCCCCGCAACGTCCTTGGTGGCCTCCTCAGTGGTGATTTTGTCGGCCTCGGTCGCGGCCTCTCTGGCGACATCTCTGATGACGGTGTCCACGTCCTCCCGGTCCACCGAGGAAGGATGGGTACCGAGAAGGAGAATGAGGCGAAGACAAGATCAAAATTTGAAAGAAGAAAAATGAGCAGGAACGGGAGGCAATCAACTTACATGTGCCAAGCTGGGACGAAGTGGCCCCCTCCCCACCGGCATTCGGTGCCGAGGCGGAGCCGCCAGCGCCCGGGTTCACCTCCTCCTCCTCCTCCTCCGTGTGCATGGGCTCGGTGCTTGGCGCCCTTGCTGGGGACCCCCCTCGGGGTGGCGTGGTCAATGGGGGCGGCGCGTTGGGGGTGGACCTCAGTGGCTCCTCCTGCTGCCGTTCTCCTCCTGCAACCACGACAAGGTCAACACCAGGAAGTCATGCCCCAACACACGTCAATGGGGAGCGAGTGATGAACGCACGCTGGGAGCTGCGTCGGGGGCTGCTCTCCACCACCACCAGCGGCGTACTCGAGGTGCCCGCCGAGGGCTGGCGCCCGCTGAAGCCTTGGTCCTCTACGCCACCCTCTGGGCCAGCGTCTCCCTATCCCTGCGAAGATGAAGACAAGTCAAAAAAAAGTGGCACGGTCTGAAGGGACGGAGACGACAAAAGACAAGACACTTACTCATCCTCCGCCTCTTCTTCCGCGGCCTTCCTCTTCCTCCTCGGGCTAAGAGACCCGAGGTCGAAGAAGACCTCCGTGTCGTCGCCTGTGGGAGGAGGAGAAGCAGGTGGAGTCGAGGGACGCTTGGACGAAGAAGGGGCAGTTGCTTTCTTCTTTGCCACCACGACCTTCACCGCCGCCGCGGACCCCATTTGGCGCATGGACGCCTCCGGAGTTTGTTGCGGTTGTGTGGCCCTGTCGGTCCGGACCGGCTCACCAGAGATGGCCCACCGCAGGACACACCCTCTCCCCATGACCGGGGGTCCTCCTCAGATGACTCGTCGGCGTCATCTTCGATGAGAGGGGCCCCGGTGCCGCTGGCCTTCCCAGCGGATTCCGCCCACTGTGCGAGCTCCTTCTCCGCGGCCATCGTGGCCTCATCCTCGACACCGCCAGCGCTGTCGGCCTCCTTGGCGAGCTCCGTCTCCGCTGCCCTGGCAGCGATGTAGTCCAGCTCCGCCTGGGTAGTGTCCTGGATGAGCCGCGGCTCCTCGCGGATGTACCCCTCCACCAAGGTGTCGAAGAACTCCTGTACCTGATCCTCCTCCGGCTTGGACCAATTCGGGTCGAGGCCGTGAGCGTTGAAGTCCGGCATCATGGCGATGATGTCAGTTCTGCGAGAGTTGTTGCTCAGTGAGACCACCCCCGCCAGCAACCCGAACAAGGGCCCCTTGGTGACCTTGCCGGCCCTCTCGGTCCTGCCGTCGCGACCCACGTCGAGCTGGAAGAGCCACTGGCAGAAGTGGGCATGCGCCATCACCGTGAAGTTGTGGTTCAGGCCAGGGCGGAGCCGCATGATGTCGGCAGCGTTGCTGAAAAGCCAAGCCGGCCTCCCCTTGTTGTGCACAGGAAAGATGCGGCGGCGGATGAAATCCGCCCCAATCATCTCCAGGGTGAGCCCGGCAGCGGCAAGGCGGTGGATCTTGGTGGTGGCGACCGTGAGCCTCCCGTCCTGGGCGTCGACGTCGCCCCAGTCATCTCTGCGAACTGGCGGCGTCTGGCGAACTTGGCAAAACTCCTGAGGGTCCTCCTCCTCAATCCAGCACCACTGGCTCCGCCATTCCTCCCACCTCTCCTTTTGGGCGCCCTCTGGATACGTCCCCTTCTCCAGGGGCCTTGGGATCCAAGTGACACAACTAGAGATGGCGCCTCCCTTTTGGATCCGAGGATAAAAGTAGTGGCCGAAGAGCGCCGTGCTGGGAAGCACTCCGGCGAAGCCCTCACAGAGATGGGCGAAAAGAGCCATACGCCATGACATTTAGACTGAAATCCAGGAGGTGGAAGCCATAGGTGTGCATGATGTCATTGAAGAAATCAGAGAAAGGGGGGCAGAGGCCATAGGAAAAGTAGTCGACGAAGAATGGGGACCGATTCGAGGCGGCCTTGGCGCAATTTGGCGGGGATGACGCACGTGGCCGGGTGCCCCGTCATCTCCCCCCCGTCTTGCACCCCCACAGGGGCCTGAAGTTGTCCCGGAGGTGGACCACGTAGACCATTGAGGGGAAGTAGGCGAGCTATGTCCATCGCGCCGCTGACTCGCTCTCTGGCGGCTCCGACCCCCCGACGTCCCTCGCCACTCCTTTGCTCTTGCTGGTCTTGGGTGCCATGGCGGCTGTGAGAAGTGGAGGAGAAAGGGGCAGCGAAAACGCGGCAGCGGCGAGCGAGATCAGAGGTGTAAGGAGGAAGAAGGAGGGAACGGCGGTTCCGAGATTGGAGAAAGCACAGGGGGTAAATGAGCAGCGCGCCCGTGGTTGTTCCTTTTTACGGGGAAGGCGCGGGCCTCCTCTTTACCACAATGTGACGCATGCGTGCAAAAACTGCCCCACGCAAGACCCCCACGTCACGCATGACCCTCCACGTCGCGCGTTCAATGCGGGTCGTGGGGAAGCGCAGCGGACGGGGAAATTACTACGGTAAAAATCCGCCCACCTGCCCGCGCACCGTTCTGGGCCTAGCCCAACAACACGTCATGCTTATGTGTGGCACAGGCCCGTGGGCTCCTGTCGGTGTACAAAAGTAGGGGCTCTCCTTTTGCACCCCTTAAACTTGTGCACGGGCAGTCAGAGCCACGCCCATGGCCACACTAAGCAGGGCAGGGGAGGGATGCCGGAGCAACGCCAAGACCAGAGACGCAAAGAGAGCAAGAGGGCGAGGTGGACTCCGCCGGGGTGGCTTCCGCAGCCTCGGCAAGATCCTTGCCGGGGCAGCTTGCCTGACGCCAGCAGAGCAGGCCACCCTTGAGACTAAGGGGTTCCTACTCCATATTGGAACCAAGGCTCAGGAGGCACCTCCGTGGTGGCATGCAAATCTTTGTAGAGATCATAGACATGCAAGATCAGATGGAAGCCAGAAGACGACGACCCTTGGCGAGATCCTTGCCAAGGAAATCCACGAGACCTCTGGCAAGATCCTTGCCGGGGACGACCGCGGTGCCGCAGCGAGACCCTTGCCGAGGACGCCTGCGGGACCGCAGCCAGGCTCGCGTCTGCCAAAGAATCCCCTGCCGCTCCCATACAGCTGAGCAGGCATCTGCGTGGCAGCACGTGGCCTCTACACCAACTCAGCAAGCACCTGCGTGGTGGCATGCAAATCTTCGTGAAGGCTCCACCACCGCGCCAGCCCAGCGGCCAGCCAATGTGGTGCTAGAACACCTCGTCAGCTTGGACGCGCGTCAGAGCCAGGAGAGGCAACGACAGCTGGGACGAGCTTCTTTGCCGTCCCCAATAAAGCAAGAGGGGCAGGTCAGCAGCGCATTAAATGCGTTTGTCCGACGATGCCAGGGGATAGACTCAGCCCCTGTACACCTTTCCACCTCTTGTGTGCCACTGTGGCTGTTGGAAATATGCCCTAGAGGCAATAATAAAAGCATTATATTTCCTTGTTCATGATAATTGTCTTTATTCATGCTATAATTGTGTTATCCGGAAATCGTAATACATGTGTGAATAATAGACACCAACATGTCCCTAGTAAGCCTCTAGTTGACTAGCTCGTTGATCAACAGATAGTCATGGTTTCCTGACTATGGACATTGGATGTCATTGATAACGAGATCACATCATTAGGAGAATGATGTGATGGACAAGACCCAATCCTAAACATAGCATAAGATCGTATAGTTCGTTTGCTAGAGTTTTCCAATGTCAAGTATCTTTTCCTTAGACCATGAGATCGTGTAACTCCCGGATGCCGTAGGAGTGCTTTGGGTATACCAAACGTCACAACGTAACTAGGTGACTATAAAGGTATACTACGGGTATCTCCGAAAGTGTCTGTTGGGTTGACATGGATCAAGACTGGGATTTGTCACTCCGTATGACGGAGAGGTATCACTGGGCCCACTCGGTAATGCATCATCATAATGAGCTCAAAGTGACCAAGTGTCTGGTCACGGGATCATGCATTATGGTACGAGTAAAGTGACTTGCCGGTAACGAGATTGAATGAGGTATTGGGATACCGACGATCGAATCTCGGGCAAGTAACATACCGATTGACAAAGGGAATTGTATACGGGGTTGCTTGAATCCTCGACATCGTGGTTCATCCGATGAGATCATCGAGGAACATGTGGGAGACAACATGGGTATCCAGATCCCGCTGTTGGTTTTTGACCGGAGATTCGTCTCGGTCATGTCTACATGTCTCCCGAACCCGTCGGGTCTACACACTTAAGGTTCGGTGACGCTAGGGTTGTAGGGATATGTATATGCAGTAACCCAAATGTTGTTCGGAGTCCCGGATGAGATCCTGGACATCACGAGGAGTTCCGGAATGGTCCGGAGTTAAAGAATTATATATAGGAAGTACTATTTCGGGCATCGGGACAAGTTTCGGGGTCAACGGTATTGTACCGGGACCACCGGAAGGGTCCCGGGGGTCCACCGGGTGGGGCCACCTGTCCCGGGGGCCACATGGGCTGTAGGGGGTGCACCTTGGCCTACATGGGCCAAGGGCACGAGCCCCAAGAGGCCCATGCGCCTAGGGTTTCAAGGAGGGAAGAGTCCTAGGAGGGGAAGGCACCTCCTAGGTGCCTTGGGGAGGAGGGATTCCTCCCCTTGGCCGCACCCCCCTAGGAGATTAGATCTCCTAGGGCCGGCGCCCCCCCCTTGGCCCTCCTATATATAGTGGGGGAGATGGAGGACTTCTTACCTTTTGCCTGAGGTGCCTCCCTCTCCCTCTCCAACACCTCCTCCTCCTCCATAGTGCTTGGCGAAGCCCTGCCGGAGTACTGCAGCTCCATCACCACCACGCCGTCGTGCTGCTGCTGGAGCCATCTTCCTCAACCTCTCCTTCCCCCTTGCTGGATCAAGAAGGAAGAGACGTCATGCTGACCGTACGTGTGTTGAACGCGGAGGTGCCGTCCGTTCGGCGCTAGGATCTCCGGTGATTTGGATCACGTCGAGTACGCCTTCCTCATCCCCTTTCTTTGAATGCTTCCGCGCGTGATCTACAAAGGTATGTAGATGCAATCCGATCACTCATTGCTAGATGAACTCCTAGATGGATCTTGGTGAAACCGTAGGAAAATTTTTGTTTTCTGCAACGTTCCCCAACAGTGGCATCATGAGCTAGGTCTATGCGTAGTTCTCTTTGCACGAGTAGAACACAATTTGTTGTGGGTGTTGATGTTGTCAACTTTCTTGCCGCTACTAGTCTTATCTTGCTTCAATGGTATTGTGGGATGAAGCGGCCCGGACCAACCTTACACGTACGCTTACGTGAGACCAGTTCCACCGACTAACATGCACAAGTTGCATAAGGTGGCTGGCGGGTGTCTGTCTCTCCCACTTTAGTTGGAGCGGATTCGATGAAAAGGGTCCTTATGAAGGGTAAATAGAAGTTGACAAATCACGTCGTGGCTTTTACGTAGGTAAGAAAACGTTCTTGCTAGAACCCTACTTCAGCCACGTAAAACATGCAACAACAATTAGAGGACGTCTAACTTGTTTTTGCAGCAAGTGCTTTGTGATATGATATGGCCAAAGTTGTGATGAATGATGAAAGATATATATGTGATGTATGAGATGTTCATGCTATTGTAATAGGAATCACGATTTGCATGTCGATGAGTATGACAACCGGCAGGAGCCATAGGAGTTGTCCTTATTTTTTGTATGACCTGCGTGTCATTGAGAAACGCCATGTAAATTACTTTACTTTATTGCTAAACGCGTTAGCCATAGTAGTAGAAGTAATAGTTGGCGAGCAACTTCATGGAGACACGATGATGGAGATCATGGTGTCATGCCGGTGACAAGATGATCATGGAGCCCCAAGATGGAGATCAAAGGAGCTATGTGATATTGGCCATATCATGTCACTATTATTATTTGATTGCATGAGATGTTTATCATGTTTTTGCATCTTGTTTACTTAGAACGACGGTAGTAAATAAGATGATCCCTCATAATAATTTCAAGAAAGTGTTCCCCCTAACTATGCACCGTTGCGATAGTTCATTGTTTCGAAGCACCACGTGATGATCGGGTGTGATAGATTCTAACGTTCACATACAACGGGTGTAAGACAGATTTACACATGCAAAACACTTAGGTTGTCTTGACGAGCCTAGCATGTACATACATGGCCTCGGAACACAGAAGACCGAAAGGTCGAGCATGAGTCGTATAGAAGATACGATCAACATGAAGATGTTCACCGACGTTGACTAGTCCGTCTCACGTGATGATCGAACACGGCCTAGTTAACTCGGATCATGTTATACTTAGATGACTGGAGGGATGTCTATCTAAGTGGGAGTTCATTATAATTTGATTAGATGAACTTAATTATCATGAACTTAGTCTAAAATCTTTACAATATGTCTTGTAGATCAAATGGCCAACGTAGTCCTCAACTTCAACGCGTTCCTAGAGAAAACCAAGCTGAAAGACGATGGCAGTGTTGGAAATATGCCCTAGAGGAAATAATAAAAGAATTATTATTATATTTCCTTGTTCATGATAATTGTCTTTATTCATGCTTGTTGGAAATATGCCCTAGAGGCAATAATAAAAGCATTATTATTATATTTCCTTGTTCATGATAATTGTCTTTATTCATGCTATAATTGTGTTATCCGGAAATCGTAATACACGTGTGAATAACAAACACCAACATGTCCCTAGTGAGCCTCTAGTTGACTAGATCGTTGATCAACAGATAGTCATGGTTTCCTGACTATGGACATTGGATGTCATTGATAACGAGATCACATCATTAGGAGAATGATGTGATGGACAAGACCCAATCCTAAACATAGCACAAGATCGTATAGTTCGTTTGCTAGAGTTTTCCAATGTCAAGTATCTTTTCCTTAGACCATGAGATCGTGTAACTCCCGGATACCATAGGAGTGCTTTGGGTATGCCAAACGTCACAATGTAACTGGGTGACTATAAAGGTAGACTACGGGTATCTCCGAAAGTGTCTGTTGGGTGACATGGATCAAGACTGGGATTTGTCACTCCGTATGACGGAGAGGTATCACTGGGCCCACTCGGTAATGCATCATCATAATGAGTTCAAAGTGACCAAGTGTCTGGTCACGGGATCATGCATTATGGTACGAGTAAAGTGACTTGCCGGTAACGAGATTGAACGAGGTATTGGGATACGACGATCGAATCTCGGGCAAGTAACATATCGATTGACAAAGGGAATTGCATACGGGGTTGATTGAATCCTCGACATCGTGGTTCATCCGATGAGATCATCGTGGAGCATGTGGGAGCCATCATGGGTATCCAGATCCCGCTGTTGGTTATTGACCGGAGAGTCATCTCGGTCATGTCTGCTTGTCTCCCGAACCCGTAGGGTCTACACACTTAAGGTTCGGTGACGCTAGGGTTGTGAAGATATGTATATGCAGTAACCCGAATATTGTTCGGGGTCTCGGATGAGATCCCGGACGTCACGAGGAGTTCCGGAATGGTCCGGAGGTAAAGAATTATATATAGGAAGTGCTGTTTCGGCCATTGAGACAAGTTTCGGGGTCACCGGTATTGTACCGGGACCACCGGAAGGGTCCCGGGGGTCCACCGGGTGGGGCCACCTATCCCGGGGGGACCCATGGGCTGAAGTGGGAGGGAACCCTGCCCATAGTGGGCTGGGGCGCCACCCCCCCAAGGGCCCATGCGGCTAGGGTTGGGGAAACCCTAGAGGGGGCCTTGGGGGGCAAGCCCCCCACCCTAGGGCCGCCGCCCCCTGTAGATCTCATTACTAGGGCCGGCGCCCCCCCCTTGGACCCCTATATATAGTGGGAGAGGAGGGATTTCATCAGCCTGGCGCCTCCCTCTCTCCCCGTTACGTCTCTCTCGTAGTATAGGCGAAGCCCTGCTACTGTGACGCCCTGCATCCACCACGCCGTCGTGCTGCTGGATCTTCATCAACCTCTCCTTCCCCCTTGCTGGATCAAGAAGGAGGAGACGTCTCGTCCCGTACGTGTGTTGAACGCGGAGGTGCCGTCCGTTCGGCGCTTGGTCATCGGTGATTTGATCACGTCGTGTTCGACTACATCATCACCGTTCTTTGAACGCTTCGCACGCGATCTACAAAGGTATGTAGATGCATGATGACTCGTTGCTAGATGAACTCCTAGATTCTTGGTGAAACGAGTAGGAAAATTTTGGTTTTCTGCAACGTTCCCCAACAGTGGCATCATGAGCTAGGTCTGTAGTTCTTTCTTGCGCGAGTAGAAACACAATTAGTGTGGGCGTAGATTTGTCAACTTTCTTGCCGTACTAGTCTTTTCTTGCTTCAGTGCGGTATTGTGGGATGAAGCGGCCCGGACCAACCTTACACGTACGCTTACGTGAGACCGGTTCCACCGACTAACATGCACTAGTTGCATAAGGTGGCTGGCGGGTGTCTGTCTCTCCCACTTTAGTTGGAGCGGATTCGATGAACAGGGTCCTTATGAAGGGTAAATAGAAGTTGACAAATCACGTTGTGGCTTTAAGTAGGTAAGAAGACGTTCTTGCTAGAACCCTAATCAGCCACGTAAAACTTGCAACAACAATTAGAGGACGTCTAACTTGTTTTTGCAGCAAGTGTTTGTGATATGATATGGCCAAAGTTGTGATGAATGATGAATGATCTATATGTGATGTATGAGATGTTCATGCTATTGTAATAGGAATCACGACTTGCATGTGATGAGTATGACAACCGGCAGGAGCCATAGGAGTTGTCTTTATTTTTTGTATGACCTGCGTGTCATTGAGAAACGCCATGTAAATTACTTTACTTTATTGCTAAATGTTAGCCATAGTAGTAGAAGTAATAGTTGGCGAGCAACTTCATGGAGACACGATGATGGAGATCATGGTGTCATGCCGGTGACAAGATGATCATGGAGCCCCAAGATGGAGATCAAAGGAGCTATGTGATATTGGCCATATCATGTCACTTTATTATTTGATTGCATGTGATGTTTATCATGTTTTTGCATCTTGTTTACTTAGAACGACGGTAGTAAATAAGATGATCCCTCATAACAATTTCAAGAGGTGTTCTCCCCTAACTGTGCACCGTTGCTAAAGTTCGTCGTTTCTAAGCACGCCGTGATGATCGGGTGTGATGGATCCTTACGTTCACATACAACGGGTGTTGACGAGCTAGCATGTACAGACATGGCGAACACATGCAAAACACTTAGGGTTAACTTGACGAGCCTAGAATGTACAGACATGGCCTCGGAACACAGAAGACCGAAAGGTCGAGCATGAGTCGTATAGAAGATACGATCAACATGAAGATGTTCACCGATGTTGACTAGTCCGTCTCACGTGATGATCGGACACGGCCTAGTTAACTCGGATCATGTAATACTTAGATGACTAGAGGGATGTATAATCTAAGTGGGAGTTCATTAATTATTTGATTAGATGAACTTAATTTTCATGAACTTAGTCTAAAATGTTTTACAATATGTCTTGTAGATCAAATGGCCCACGTAGTCCTCAACTTCAACGCGTTCCTAGAGAAAACCAAGCTGAAAGACGATGGCAGCAACTATACGGACTGGGTCCGGAACCTGAGGATCATCCTCATAGCTGCCAAGAAAGATTATGTCCTACAAGCACCGCTAGGTGATGCACCTGTTCTCCCTGCAGAACAAGACGTTATGAACGCTTGGCAGGCACATACCGATGACTACTCCCTCGTTCAGTGCGGCATGCTTTACAGCTTAGAGCCGGGGCTCCAAAAGCGTTTTGAGAGACACGGAGCATATGAGATGTTCGAAGAGCTGAAAATGGTTTTCCAAGCTCATGCTCGGGTTGAGAGATATGAAGTCTCCGAAAAATTCTTCACCTGTAAGATGGAGGAAAACAGTTCTGTCAGTGAGCACATACTCACTATGTCTGGGTTGCATAACCTCTTGACTCAGCTGGGAGTTAATCTCCCGGATGACGCGGTCATTGACAGAATCCTTCAGTCGCTTCCACCGAGCTACAAGAGCTTTGTGATGAACTTCAATATGCAGGGGATGGAAAAGACCATTCCTGAAGTATTTGCAATGTTGAAATCAGCAGAGGTAGAAGTCAAAAAGGAACATCAGGTGTTGATGGTGAATAAAACCACTAAGTTCAAGAAGGGCAAGGGTAAGAAAGCCTTCAAGAAGGACGGCAAGGGAGTTGCCGCGCCCGGCAAGCAAGCTGCCGGGAAGAAGCCAAAGAATGGACCCAAGCCCGAGATTGAGTGCTTTTATTGCAAGGAAAGTGGTCACTGGAAGCGGAACTGCCCCAAATACTTAGCGGACAGGAAGGCCGGCAAAACGAAAGGTATATGTGATATACATGTAATTGATGTGTACCTTACCAGTACTCGTAGTAGCTCTTGGGTATTTGATACCGGCGCAGTTGCTCACATTTGTAACTCAAAGCAGGAGCTGCGGAATAAGCGGAGACTGGCGAAGGACGAGGTGACGATGCGCGTCGGGAATGGTTCCAAGGTCGATGTGATCGCCGTCGGCACGCTACCTCTTCATTTACCTACGGGATTAGTTTTAAACCTCAATAATTGTTATTTAGTGCCAAGTTTGAGCATGAACATTGTATCAGGATCTCGTTTAATTCGAGATGGCTACTCATTTAAATCCGAGAATAATGGTTGTTCTATTTATATGAGAGATATGTTTTATGGTCATGCTCCGATGGTAAATGGTTTATTCTTAATGAATCTCGAGTGTAATGCTACACATATTCATAGTGTGAGTACCAAAAGATGTAAGGTTGATAATGATAGTCCCACGTACTTGTGGCACTGCCGCCTTGGTCACATAGGTGTCAAACGCATGAAGAAGCTCCATGCTGATGGACTTTTAGAGTCTCTTGATTACGAATCATTTGACACGTGCGAACCATGCCTCATGGGTAAAGTGATCAAGACTCCGTTCTCAGGAACAATGGAGCGAGCAACCAACTTATTGGAAATCATACATACTGATGTGTGTGGTCCAATGAGTGTTGAGGCTCGCGGTGGCTATCGTTATGTTCTCACCCTCACTGATGACTTGAGTAGATATGGGTATGTCTACTTAATGAAACACAAGTCTGAAACCTTTGAAAAGTTCAAGGAATTTCAAAGTGAGGTTGAGAATCAACGTGATAGGAAAATCAAGTTCCTGTGATCAGATCGTGGAGGAGAATACTTGAGTCATGAGTTTGGCACACACTTAAGAAAATGTGGAATAGTTTCACAGCTCACGCCGCCTGGAACACCTCAGCGTAATGGTGTGTCCGAACGTCGTAATCGCACTCTATTAGATATGGTGCGATCTATGATGTCTCTTGCCGATTTACCGCTATCCTTTTGGGGGTATGCTTTAGAGACTGCCGCATTCACTTTAAATAGGGCTCCGTCGAAATCCGTTGAGACGACACCGTTTGAATTATGGTTTGGGAAGAAACCTAAGCTGTCGTTTCTAAAGGTTTGGGGATGCGATGCTTATGTCAGGAAACATCAACCTGAAAAGCTCGAACCCAAGTCGAAAAAATGCGTCTTCATAGGATACCCTAAAGAAACTATTGGGTATACCTTCTACCTCAGATCCGAAGGCAAGATATTTGTTGCCAAGAATGGGTCCTTTCTAGAGAAAGAGTTTCTCTCGAAAGAAGTAAGTGGGAGGAAAGTAGAACTTGATGAAGTATTACCTCTTGAACCGGAAAATGGCGCAACTCAAGAAAATGTTCCTGAGGTGCCTGCACCGACAAGAGAGGAAGATAATGATGATGATCAAGATACTTCTGATCAAGCTCCTACTGAAATTTGAAGGTCCACAAGGACACGTTCCGCACCAGAGTGGTACGGCAACCCTGTCTTAGAAACCATGTTGTTAGACAATGGTGAACCTTCGAACTATGAAGAAGCGATGGCGGGCCCGGATTCCGACAAATGGCTAGAAGCCATGAAATCCGAGATAGGATCCATGTATGAAAACGAAGTATGGACTTTGACTGACTTGCCCGTCGAACGGCGAGCCATAGAAAATAAATGGATCTTTAAGAAGAAGACAGACGCGGATGGTAATGTGACCATCTATAAAGCTCGCCTTGTCGCTAAGGGTTATCGACAAGTTCAAGGGGTTGACTACGATGAGACTTTCTCACCGGTAGCGAAGCTAAAGTCCGTCCGAATCATGTTAGTAATTGCTGCATTCTATGATTATGAGATATGGCAAATGGACGTCAAAACGGCATTCCTTAATGGTTTCCTTAAGGAAGAATTGTATATGATGCAGCCGGAAGGTTTTGTCGATCCTAAGAATACTGACAAGGTGTGCAAGCTCCAACGCTCGATTTATGGGCTGGTGCAAGCATCTCGGAGTTGGAACATTCGCTTTGATGAGATGATCAAAGCGTTTGGGTTTACACAGACTTATGGAGAAGCCTACGTTTACAAGAAAGTGAGTGGGAGCTCTGTAGCATTTCTCATATTATATGTAGATGACATACTTTTGATGGGAAATGATATAGAACTCTTGGACAACATTAAGGCCTACTTGAATAAGAGTTTTTCAATGAAGGACCTTGGAGAAGCTGCTTATATATTAGGCATCAAGATCTACGGAGATAGATCAAGACGCCTCATAGGTCTTTCACAAAGCACATACCTTGATAAGATATTGAAGAAGTTCAATATGGATCAGTCTAAGAAGGGGTTCTTGCCTGTATTACAAGGTGTGAAATTAAGCTCAGCTCAATGTCCGACCACGGCAGAAGATATAGAAGAGATGAGTGTCATCCCCTATGCCTCGGCCATAGGGTATATTATGTATGCCATGCTGTGTACCAGACCTGATGTAAACCTTGCCGTAAGTTTGGTAGGAAGGTACCAAAGTAATCCCAGCAAGGAACACTGGACAGCGGTCAAGAATATCCTGAAGTACCTGAAAAGGACTAAGGAAATGTTTCTCGTTTATGGAGGTGACGAAGAGCTCGTCGTAAAGGGTTACGTTGACGCTAGCTTCGACACAGATCTGGATGACTCTAAGTCACAAACCGGATACGTGTATATTTTGAATGGTGGGGCAGTAAGCTGGTGCTGTTGCAAGCAGAGCATCGTGGCGGGATCTACATGTGAAGCGGAGTACATGGCAGCCTCGGAGGCAGCACATGAAGCAATTTGGGTGAAGGAGTTCATCACCGACCTAGGAGTCATACCCAATGCGTCGGGGCCGATCAAGCTCTTCTGTGACAACACTGGAGCTATTGCTCTTGCCAAGGAGCCCAGGTTTCACAAGAAGACAAGGCACATCAAGCGTCGCTTCAACTCCATTCGTGAAAATGTTCAAGATGGAGACATAGATATTTGTAAAGTGCACACGGACCTGAATGTAGCAGATCCGTTGACTAAACCTCTCCCTAGAGCAAAACATGATCAACACCAGAATTCCATGGGTGTTTGATTCATCACAATGTAACTAGATTATTGACTCTAGTGCAAGTGGGAGACTGTTGGAAATATGCCCTAGAGGCAATAATAAAAGCATTATTATTATATTTCCTTGTTCATGATAATTGTCTTTATTCATGCTATAATTGTGTTATCCGGAAATCGTAATACATGTGTGAATAATAGACACCAACATGTCCCTAGTAAGCCTCTAGTTAACTAGCTCGTTGATCAACATATAGTCATGGTTTCCTGACTATGGACATTGGATGTCATTGATAACGAGATCACATCATTAGGAGAATGATATGATGGACAAGACCCAATCCTAAACATAGCATAAGATCGTATAGTTTGTTTGCTAGAGTTTTCCAATGTCAAGTATCTTTTCCTTAGACCATGAGATCGTGTAACTCCCGGATGCCGTAGGAGTGCTTTGGGTATACCAAACGTCACAACATAACTGGGTGACTATAAAGGTATACTACGGGTATCTCCGAAAGTGTCTGTTGGGTTGACATGGATCAAGACTGGGATTTGTCACTCCGTATGACGGAGAGGTATCACTGGGCCCACTCGGTAATGCATCATCATAATGAGCTCAAAGTGACCAAGTGTCTGGTCACGGGATCATGCATTATGGTGCGAGTAAAGTGACTTGTCGGTAACGAGATTGAACGAGGTATTGGGATACCGACGATCGAATCTCGGGCAAGTAACATACCGATTGACAAAGGGAATTGTATACGGGGTTGCTTGAATCCTCGACATCGTGGTTCATCCGATGAGATCATCGAGGAACATGTGGGAGCCAACATGGGTATCCAGATCCCGCTATTGGTTATTGACCGGAGATTCGTCTCGGTCATGTCTACATGTCTCCCGAACCCGTAGGGTCTACATGTCTCCCGAACCCGTAGGGTCTACACACTTAAGGTTCGGTGACGCTAGGGTTGTAGGGATATGTATATGCAGTAACCCGAATGTTGTTCGGAGTCCCGGATGAGATCTCGGACGTCACGAGGAGTTCCGGAATGGTACGGAGGTAAAGAATTATATATAGGAAGTACTATATAGTGGGGGAGATGGAGGACTTCTTACCTTTTGCCTGAGGTGCCTCCCTCTCCCTCTCCAACACCTCCTCCTCCTCCATAGTGCTTGGCGAAGCCCTGCCGGAGTACTGCAGCTCCATCACCACCACGCCGTCGTGCTGCTGCTGGAGCCATCTTCCTCAACCTCTCCTTCCCCCTTGCTGGATCAAGAAGGAAGAGACGTCATGCTGACCGTACGTGTGTTGAACGCGGAGGTGCCGTCCGTTCGGCAATAGTGGCAACCCCTAGATGGATCTTGGTGAAACCGTAGGAAAATTTTTGTTTTCTGCAACGTTCCCCAATAGTGGCAACCCCTTTTGTCTATAAAAGGAGGCCCGAGGCGTACTGGAGAGGGATTTGGATTTTTGGACTAGAGAGCCATTGCAGCTAGTTCAAGAACACAAGAACACCTAAATACACATACAAGCAGGACTAGGGTTCTACGTGTCTCCGCGGCCCGAACCTGGGTAAAGGATTTGTGTGCTGACTGCCAGACCCGCTCTTCGCACAACCCCACGCCCGCCAACCATAGAAGGGATCCCAGTGACCCCATAGGTGTCGTTTCCCACCGACACACTATTTCCCTCTGTGAAGGGACTATCTATTAACTTTTATGTTGTGTCATCACCTTCTAAAACAAGCGCTAGAACCTGAGAGCACAGCTGTCATGACTTATGCATTATCTGTAGCTAATGTTGGGTGCATCATGATTGGATCTTTTCTACCATGAATTACAATGTTTAGTCGCTGCTTGGACTTTGGAGGTGCTTTGCATTTATGTTTTGCGGTCTCAGAAAGGGCTAGCGAGATACCACTATTGTCATATTATATCATGGTTGTTTTGACAACCTGTTGCCGTTTGAGATGTCTTATTATTGCTCGCAAGCTGATTATGTCATTGATATGAGTTAATATAATCTTGAAGAGTTATTGTCGGCATGGTTAGTTATAATGTTGGCTAAAAACCTGGGTGCTATTTAAGCTTATTTATGCAAACAAGAGCAAAAGAGTTCGTAATAGTTTTTCTTTTTCACTTTCAATTTATCAACTGAATTGTTTGAGGTCAAGCAAAGGTTTAAGCTTGGGGGAGTTGATACGTATCCAACGTATCTACTTTTCCTAACGCTTTTCCTCTTGTTTTGGACTCTAATTTGCATGATTTGAATGAAACTAACCCCGGACTGACGGTGTTTTCAGCAGAACTACCATGGTGTTGTTTTTGTGTAGAAACAAAAGTTCTCGGAATGGAATGAAACTTTGCGAGGATTTTTCATATCAATAAGAAGAATTTCCGGAGCCAAGACCCACCAGAGGGGGGCACCTGGGTGAGCATAACCCACCAGGGCGCTCCCCCTCTCTTGGCACGCCCAAGTGGGTTGTGCCCACCTGGTGGCCCCACAGACCCTGAAACCGGTGCTATAAAATCCTATTTTTCCAGGAAAAAAATGAGGAAGAAAGAATTATCGCGATCCATGAGACGGAGCCGTCGTCACCTCCTGTTCTTCATCGGGAGGCCAGATCTGGAGTCCGTTTGGGGCTCCAGAGAGGGGGGTCTTCGTTCTTCGTCATCACCAACCCTTCCCCATCGCCAATTCCATGATGCTCCCCACCGGGAGTGAGTAATTCCTTCATAGGCTCGCTGGTCGGTGAGGAGTTGGATGAAATTCATCATGTAATCGAGTTAGTTTTGTTAGGGCTTGATCCCTAGTATCCACTATGTTCTAAGATTGATGTTGCTATGACTTTGCCATGCTTAATGCTTGTCACTTTAGGCCCGGGTGCCATGATTTCAGATCTGAACCGTTTATATTATCACCATTATATCCATGTTCTAGATCTGATCTTGCAAGTTATAGTCACCTACTACGTGTTATGATCCGGCAACCCCGGAGTGACAATAGCTGGGACCACTCCCGGTGATGACCGTAGTTTGAGGAGTTCATGTATTCACTATGTGTTAATGCTTTGTTCCGGTTCTCTATTAAAAGAAGGCCTTAATATCCCTTAGTTTCCAATATGGACCCCGCTGCCACGGGAGGGTAGGACAAAACATGTCATGCAAGTTCTTTCCATAAGCACGTATGACTATTTACGGAATACATCCCTACATTATATTGATGAACTAGAGCTAGTGTCGTATTGCCCTAGGTTATAACTGTCTCATGATGAATATCTTCCAATAAGTCACCGATCCAATGACTACGAGTTTACCTTATATTGTTCTTGGCAAGTTACTACTGCTATCACCACGGTTACACTTGCTACAAAACTACTGCTATCACTGTTACTGTTACCATTGCTACTGCTACTACTATCAAAACTATCATACTACTGTGCTAATGATCACTTTGCTGCAGATAATTGATGTGTACTACACAACCTTCTTCTTGTAGACGTTGTTGGGCCTCCAAGTGCAGAGGTTTGTAGGACAGTAGCAAATTTCCATGAAGTGGATGCCTAAGGTTTATCAATCCGTGGGAGGCGTAGGATGAAGATGGTCTCTCTCAAACAACCCTGCAACCAAATAGCAAAGAGTCTCTTGTGGCCCCAACACACCCAATATAATGGTAAATTGTATAGGTGCACTAGTTCGGCGAAGAGATGATGATACAAGTGCAATATGGATGGTAGATAAAGGTTTTTGTAATCTGAAAATATAAAAATAGTAAGTTAGCAAGTGGTAAAAGTGAGCGAAAACGGTATTGCAATGCTAGGAAACAAGGCCTAGGGTTCATACTTTCACTAGTGAAAGTTCTCTCAACAATAATAACACAATTGGATCATATAACAACCCCTCAACATGCAACAAAGAGTCACTCTGAAGTCACTAATAGCGGAGAACAAACGAGGGATTATTGTAGGGTACGAGACCACCTCAAAGTTATCCTTTCTGATCGATCTATTCAAGAGTTTGTAGTAAAATAACACAAAGCTATTCTTTCCGTTCAATCTAACCTAGAGTTCATACTAGAATAACACCTTAAGACACGAATCAACCAAAACCCTAATGTCACCTAGATACTCCAATGTCACCTCAAGTATCCATGGGTATGATTACACGATATGCATCACACAATCTTAGATTCATCTATTCAACCAACACAAAGAACTTCAAAGAGTGCCCCAAAGTTTCTACCGAAGAGTCAAGACGAAAACGTGTGCCAACCCCTATGCATAAGTTCACAAGGTCACAGAACTCGCAAGTTGATCACCAAAACATACATCAAGTGGATCACGTGAATATCCCATTGTCACCACAGATAAGCACATGCAAGACATACATCAAGTGTTCTCAAATCCTTAAAGACTCAATCCGATAAGATAACTTCAAAGGGAAAAGTCAATCCATTACAAGAGAGTAGAGGGGGAGAAGCATCATAAGATCCAACTATAATAGCAAAGCTCGCGATACATCAAGATCGTGCCGAATCAAGAACACGAGAGAGAGATCAAACACATAGTTACTGGTACATACCCTCAGCCCCGTGGGTGAACTACTCCCTCCTCATCATGGAGAGCGCCGGGATGATGAAGGTGGCCACCGGTGAGGGATCCCCTCTCCGGCAGGGTGCCAGAATAGGGCCCCGATTGGTTTTTGGTGGCTACAGAGGCTTGCGGTGGCGGAACTCCCGATCTAGGTTATTTTCTGGAGGTTTCTATATTTATAGGAATTTTTGGCGTCGGGAACAAGTCAGGGGGTCCCCGAGTCGTCCACGAGATAGGGGGGTGCGCCCAGGGGGGTAAGGCGCGCGCCCAACCCTCGTGTACGGCTCGGGACTCTTCTGGCCCAACTCTTTTACTTCGGGGGCTTCTTTTGGTCCATAAAAAATCACCAAAAATTGGCATGTCAATTGGACTCCGTTTCGTATTCCTTTTCTGTATAAATCAAAAACAAGGAAAAAACAGAAACTGGCACTGGGCTCTAGGTTAATAGGTTAGTCCCAAAAATCATATAAAATAGCATCTAAATGCATATAAAACATCCTAGATGGATAATATAATAGCATGGAACAATAAAAAATTATAGATACGTTGGAGACGTATCAATAATTAATCTCTAGGTGTGGTTGAATTGACAAGTCAGCTTCTAATACCTTCAAATATTCTTTGGCTCCCCTTGTATAAATTTGGGTTGAATACTCTACCCTCGAAAACTGTTGCGATCCCCTATACTTGTGGGTTATCAAGCATCTATCTGAATTATGGCATTGCAACACATTTAATAAAGACATCATATAGTTATATCATCTCATCATGTTTAGTGTCTACAATCATCATATTTTGAATTATGTCATTCTATCTGTGAATTATATCATGCTATCATGTTTCCATAGGCGGCATGTATGTGAATTATGGCATGCCAACCTATTTAATAAACACATTATATAGTTATATCATGTCATCCTGTTTACATAGTCATCATATTTTGAACTATGTCTTTCCATCTTTTTTAGTTAGCCATCATATATGTGCAATTGTGTCATGCTATCCTGTTTGGTTAGACAACATAAATGTGAATTATTTCATGCCCTCTTTTATTCCCCACTATCCATTGCACCTGTCTATCATACAATGTCTGTACATTCAATTACTTTTCTTGTTTATCAGCCATTTGAATTGGAGAGGGTGATGGCAGTATCTAAGGGAGTAACAACATGGTCTTCAGAAAATATAGCGCTACCAGTTGATGCAGATAGAACCACGGTTGTACTTGCCCAAGAACCAGCCCCACCACACATAACCCAGACTCTCGCAGATTGTACCCCTACCCAGTTGGACAAAGAACCGGCTACACCCCTTCTAACCCCAACCCCAGCAGATACTAACCCAGTTCTAGTTGACACAGCACTGTCTCCACCACAGAGCACCCAAACATGAGCAGTTAGTAAGGGAACTGCAGTGCCCAAAGCATGAGGACCACCACTCCGAATCCCAACTCAACGCTTAAAGCAGAAGAAGAATTGTTCTCAGGTCAGGTTCTGTAGCTATGGTTCATACTCCTTTGCTCTTGCATCATTGTATTTACTCATACCAACTATTTTCAAATTTGAAGGATGGGATTGAAACTCCAATGGTGCAACATGTATGTTTTAAACCTGTTTCTTTAACTAGTTTGCTGTTGTAACTTGCTCTATGTTGATTTCAGTTTCAATTGAATAAATAGTTATGTTCTCATGTCATGCATATTACAAGTGTTGTTATTGCTCTGTAGTTCCCCACACTTATATTCTGTCTATTCTGCTTTGTCTCGAACAAATATTATTTGAACTGTGTCTCTATCTTGATTTGGCAACAAAACTAGAATGATATAGACCATAAAGTGACCATGGTACATAGATATATGTTTGTTTCATGTTGTTATCCTGTCCACTTTACTACTGAACTGATTTACCAAAATGAGTTTCATATACAACATGGTAAACCTATGATGTGTCTGCTTGTTTCTCTTTTAGAATGCGGACAAAATATTGGAGAACAGTACCCCGTTATGCAATGGTAATGGAAGTAATGCAGATAAGGTTCAAGATAGTGAGACATCCCTGTTGGTCTCCAAGAAAGCTGATAAAAGCTATCTTGACGACAGTGAGAGAACCCAAAAGTCCTGTCTTGATGTAGTGTTCGAGTTACTGGCCACTACTGCTGGCACAAGCTCTTCGAACCCGCTGCCTGAATTAGTTCGTCTTCTTGAGTCTCAACTTCAAGTTGAAAGACATCGATCAGATGTGCTGCGACGGGAAGCTGAAGGACTGAGGAAGTCCCTACAGAATTCAGATGCATACTTTCTGGTGCAACAGCAAGCGTTGGAGGATTTAAGCGCCAAACAAGAGAAAGTTAATAAGCTTGCTAAGCATCTTGCCAGCATTATGGGTACCCATGATATTGTTTCTTGAGCTCTTTTGAAGTGGTTTTAGTTCTGGACTTCTTTTGCTGCGGCGTTTATTTGCACTGGTCGCCAACTTTGACAACCAGTGTATATGATATGCTGCGTTGTTCCCTATATTTGCACTGGTGGCAAACTTTGATGCCCACTAGATGTAATATGTGTAATAGCCGTGATAGCCTAGCATAAGTTCTTGCTTATTTATTTCCTTATTGTCTTGTTTATTTTTTCCTTGTAGTTAGTGCGGTTCTTTTTCCGCGGTTTGCTAGTGGCCGCAATAACCCATTTTTAAAACTAGGCCACAGTAACCATGGGCTACATATTTACTGTAGTTATCATGGGCCTCCTACGGGCCATAGAAACAATGGGCCTTCTAAGGGCAATAGAAACAATGGGCCTTCTACTGGCCATAGCATCAATGGGCCTTCTACTGGCCATAGCATCAATGGGCCTTCTACGGGCCATATGATCGATCAACCAAACATGGGCCAATAACAGACCGCATTATGGGCCGTAAACGGGCTAGATTTGGAATCTTCCATTCATGGGCCGACCATAATCAGCCATCATTAATCGGCTGTATTTGATGACGCTATGAAAGTGGCCCAACAGATTAACGGGCCGCAAACGGGTCGATTGTAACCATAGGCAGAATTTGGCCCACAAGCAGAAAAGGCTAGTAATAGGCCATAAGTAACCGAATGTTGGAAACGAGCCCAAGAATAAATAGTCCCTGAGAAGGCCGAAATATAACACGGGTTGGAAACGGCCCAATGGAATAATGGACCGTTAATGGGTATAAAACGGTACACTGTTCATTGCGAGACAGATTCACCACGAGTCGTTAATGGGCCAATAGTTACAAATGGCCTCCTATGGGCTGAAAGACATCACAGGCCATACATGGGCCGGAAGTTACAACAGGCTGGAATCATGTTGGACAGCCCAGATGAAGCTACTGGGCTTAATTCTCATAGGGCGTAACGGGCCATGAGTTAGCGGGCCGTAAATGGGCGATATACAAACAGGTCGTTAACAGGCTTTCTGTGGGCCGGCCCATTACCTTTTGACCAAGTCAAACGGGCCGGCCTTTTCACCGGAATGGGCCTCTGTTGGGCCGTGACACGTGTTGACGTATCATAGGCGCCTACTGTCCAATGAATGGATGACATCTGTCCCAACGGTGAGCCAACACGTGTTTCCTCCAGCCAATGAGAATTTTACACGTGGAAAATCCTCATTGGTTCGTGCCGTTAACGGGTTACCAGATCCAAAACTGGACCCGATAGCTTAACGGTGACCCATTACGGTGGATGTCACGTGTCGGTTAGCCATGACGAAAACACTTCCATGATGCGCCATTTATCGTCATGGAAGTGGACACTTCCGTGATGATAATTTTGGTAATGTCATGGAACACTTCTACGACAACACATGTATGACTATCTTGATTCTGTCATAAAATCGTCATGGATGTACATGCATGACAGAAAACGTGACCTACTGTGACAAACACGTATCATCACGGAAGTGTATTTTTTTGTAGTGATAACACCAGACATCCGACATATGTACTCTATTTGGATGGTACCGGATGTCCGAAAAGGACTGGTCGTCCGGCATTTTGGCTCGGGTAAGTGAATAACGGATTTCTGGAGAACGTCGGTCGTCCGTGGCACTGGACGTCCGACAGAGACCAGAAGTCCGATGTTTTGGCTCTGTTAGGGACATGCTAGATTTCCGGTGAAGGTTGGAAATTCGATGTTTTGGCTCTGTATAAGAAGTACCGGACGTCCGATGGATACCAGTCGTCCGACATGTGTCGGTCGTCCGATAGAGACAGGGTTCAGTTGATGAGTGTTTTAAGAAGATCACTTGACCAATACCTTCGCGAGACCCCATGTTCCCCTCTTAATCGTGCGGGATCCCTATACTCAAGAATAAACATAAAGGGCCTAAGCCAGTAGACTTGTTTCTTCATTCTTGAGCAAGATAAGTATTTCCGTAGTCATGATCCACACACACGATCCCGAGGGGACTCAACCTCAGATATACTTGACAAACATTGTTAGTCCCCTATGTGTATATTATCATCAACATCAAAATACGATTACAGGCATGATTGCACTTTCAATCTCCCTATATGTATATTGTCATCAACATATTGCAACTGGGAGACTGAAGGAAATATGCCCTAGAGGCAATAATAAAGTTGTTATTTATATTTCCTTATATCATGATAAATGTTTATTATTCATGCTAGAATTGTATTAATCGGAAACTTAGTACATGTGTGAATATATAGAAAAACAAAGTGTCACTAGTTTGCCTCTACTTGACTAGCTCGTTGAATCAATGATGGTTATGTTTCCTAACCATAGACATGAGTTGTCATTTGATTAACGGGATTAGATCATTAGAGAATGATGTGATTGACTTGACCCATCCGTTAGCTTAGCACGATGATCGTTTAGTTTGTTGCTATTGCTTTCTTCATGACTTATACATGTTCCTAGGACTATGAGATTATGCAACTCCCGAGTACCGGAGGAACACTTTGTGTGCTACCAAACATCACAACATAACTGGGTGACTACAAAGGTGCTCTACATGTGTCTCCGATGGTGCTTGTTGAGTTGGCATAGATCGAGATTAGGATTTGTCACTCCGATTGTTGGAGAGGTATCTCTGGGCCCTCTCTGTAATGCACATCACTATAAGCCTTGCAAGCATTGTGACTAATAAGTTAGTTGCGGGATGATGTATTACGGAACGAGTAAAGATACTTGCCGGTAACGAGATTGAACTAGGTATCAGGATACCGACGATCGAATCCCGGGCAAGTAACATACCGATGACAAAGGGAACAATGTATGTTGTTATGCGGTTTGACCAATAAAGATCTTCGTAGAATATGTAGGAACCAATATGAGCATCTAGGTTCTGCTATTGGTTATTGACTAGAGACGAGTCTCGGTCATGTCTACATAGTTCTCGAACCCGTAGGGTCCGCACGCTTAAAGTTCGATGACGATCGGTATTATGAATTCGTGTGTTTTGATGTACCGAAGGTAGTTCGGAGTCCTGGATGTGATCACGGACATGACGAGGAGTCTCGAAATGGTCGAGACATAAAGATTGATATGTTGGATGGCTATATTCGGACAACGGAAGTGTTCTGGATGGTTTTGGAGAAAACCGGAGTGATGGAGGGGTTACCGGAACCCCTCGGGGAAGTATTGGGCCTTAGTGGGCCTGAGGGGAGAGAGAGGGCTGCAGCCCAGGAGGTGGCGCGCCCACTCCCATGAGGAGTCCGAATTGGACTAGGGGAGTGGGGGCGGCCCCTCTTTCCCTCTCCCTCTCCCTCTCTTTCCTTCCCCCTTCCCTCTTCCTAGTTGGACTAGGAAAGGATGAATCCTCTTCCTAGTAGGAAGGGGATTCCTCCTCTCCTTGGGGCGCACCAAGGCTGGCCGGCCTCCCCCCTTGCTCCTTTATATACGGGGGCGGGGGGGCACCCAAATACACACAAGTTGATTATTCCAAGCCGTGTGCGGTGCCCCCCTCCACCATAATCCACCTCGATCATATCGTAGCAGTGCTTAGGCGAAGCCCTGCGTCGGTAGCAACATCATCACCGTCATCACGCCGTCGTGTTGACAAAACTCTCCCACAAAGCTCTGCTGGATCGGAGTTCGTGGGACGTCATCGAGTTGAACCTGTGCTGAACTCGGAGGTGCCGTGCGTTCGGTACTTGGATCGGTCGGATTGTGAAGATGTATGACTACATCAACCGTGTTCTCATAACGCTTCCGCTTATGGTCTACGAGGGTACGTGGACGGTACTCTCCCCTCTCATTGCTATGCATCACCATGATCTTGTGTGTGCGTAGGAATTTTTTTGAAATTACTATGTTTCCCAACAGTGGCATCCGAGCCAGGTTTATGCGTAGATGTTATATGCACGAGTAGAACACAAAGGAGTTGTGGGCGTGGGTATATACATATTGCTTGCCGTCACTAGTTGATTCTTGATTCAACGGCATTGTTGGATGAAGCGTCCCAGACCAATATTACGCGTACGCTTCGCGAGACTGGTTCTACCGACGTGCTTCGCACACAGGTGGCTAGTGGGTGTCTGTTTCTCCAGCTTTAGTTGAATCGGATTCAATGAACATGGTTCTTTCTGAAGATCAAAAAGCAATCACTATACCGCGTTGTGGTTTTTGATGCGTAGGTAAGAATGGTTCTTGCTCAGCCCGTAGCAGTGACGTAAAACTTGCAACAACAAAGTAGAGGATGTCTAACTTGTTTTTGCAGGGCATGTTGTGATGTGATATGGTCAAGACATGATGCTAAATTTTATTGTATGAGATGATCATGTTTTGTAACACAGTTATCGGCAACTGGCAGCAGCCATATGGTTGTCGCTTTATTGTATGAAATGCAATCGCCATGTAATTGCTTTACTTTATCACTAAGCAGTAGCGATAGTCGTGGAGGCAATAGTTGGCGTGACGACAACGATTCTTCGATGGAGATCAAGGTGTCAAGCCGGTGACGATGGTGATCATGACGGTGCTTTGGAGATGGAGATCACATGCACAAGATGATGATGGCCATATCATATCACTTATATTGATTGCATGTGATGTTTATCTTTTATGCATCTTATTTTGCTTAGATCGATGGTAGCATTATAAGATGATCTCTCACTAAATTTCAAGGTATAAGTGTTCTCCCTGAGTATCCACCGTTGCGAAAGTTCGTCATGACGAGACACCACGTGATGATCGGGTGTGATAAGCTCTACGTTCACATACGACGGGTGCAAGCCAGTTTTGCACACGCAGAATACTCGGGTTAAACTTGACGAGCCTAGCATATGCAGATATGGCCTCGGAACACTGAGACCGAAAGGTCGAGCGTGAATCATATAGTAGATATGATCAACATAGTGATGTTCACCATTGAAAACTACTCCATCTCACGTGATGATCGGACATGGTTTAGTTGATATGGATCACGTGATCACTTAGATGATTAGAGGGATGTCTGTCTAAGTGGGAGTTCTTAAGTAATATGATTAATTGAACTTTAATTTATCATGAACTTAGTACATGATAGTATTTTGCATGTCTATGTCATTGTAGATAGATGGCCCGTGCTGTTGTTCCGTTGAATTTTAATGCGTTCCTTGAGAAAGCAAAGTTGAAAGATGATGGTAGAAATTACACGGACTCGGTCCGTAACTTGAGGATTATCCTCATTGCTGCACAGAGGAATTACGTCCGGGAAGCACCGCTAGGTGTACCACCCGCGCCAGCAACTGCAGACATTGTGAATGCCCGGCAGTCACGTGTTGATGACTACTCGATAGTTCAGTGTGCCATGCTTTACGGCTTAGAACCGGGACTTCAAGGATGTTTTGAACGTCATGGAGCATATGAGATGTTCCAGGAGTTGAAGTTAATATTTCAAGCAAATTCCCAGATTGAGAGATATGAAGTCTCCAATAAGTTCTACAGCTGCAAAATGGAGGAGAATAGTTCTGTCATTGAACATATACTCAGAATGTCTGGGTACCACAATCACTTGACTCAACTGGGAGTTAATATTCCTGATGATAGTGTCATTGATAGAGTTCTTCAATCACTGCCACCAAGCTACAAGAGCTTTGTGATGAACTATAATATGCAAGGGATGGAAAAGACGATTCCCGAGCTCTTCACAATGCTAAAGGCCGCGAAGGTAGAAATCAAGAAGGAGCATCAAGTGTTGATGGTCAACAAGACCACCAGTTTCAAGAAAAAGGGTAGAGGGAAGAAGGGGAACTTCAAGAAGAACGGCAAGCAAGTTGCTGCTCAAGTGAAGAAGCCCAAGTCTAGACCTAAGCCTGAGACTGAGTGCTTCTACTGAAAGGGACTGGTCACTGGAAGCGGAACTGCCCCAAGTATTTGGCGAATAAGAAGGATGGCAAGGTGAACAAAGGTATATGTGATATACATGTTATTGATGTGTACCTTACTAATGCTCGCAGTAGCACCTGGGTATTTGATATTGGTTCTGTTGCTAATATTTGCAACTCGAAACAGGGGTTACAGATTAAGCGAAGATTGGCTAAGAACGAGGTGATGATGCGCGTGGCAAATGGTTCCAAAGTCGATGTGATCACGGTCGGCACGCTACCTCTACATCTACCTTCGGGATTAGTTTTAGACCTAAATAATTGTTATTTGGTGCCAGCATTGAGCATGAACATTATATCTGGATCTTGTTTGATGCGAGACGGTTATTCATTTAAATCTGAGAATAATGGTTGTTCTATTTATATGAGTAATATCTTTTATGGTCATGCACCCTTGAAGAGTGGTCTGTTTTTGATGAATCTCGATAGTAGTGATACACATATTCATAATATTGAAGCTAAAAGATGCAGATTTGATAATGATAGTGCAACTTATTTGTGGCACTGCCGTTTAGGTCATATTGGTGTAAACCGCATGAAGAAACTCCATTCTGATGGACTTTTGGAATCACTTGATTATGAATCACTTGGTACTTGCGAACCATGCCTCATGGGCAAGATGACTAAAACGCCGTTCTCTGGAACTACGGAGCGAGCAACAGATTTGTTGGAAATCATACATACTGATGTATGTGGTCGGATGAATATTGAGGCTCGTGGCGGGTATCGTTATTTTCTCACCTTCACAGATGATTTGAGTAGATATGGGTATATCTACTTGATGAAACATAAGTCTGAAACATTTGAAAAGTTGAAAGAATTTTAGAGTGAAGTGGAAAATCATCGTAACAAGAAAATAAAGTTTCTACGATCTGATCGTGGAGGAGAATATTTGTGTTACGAGTTTGGTCTTCATTTGAAACAATGCGGAATTCGCAACTCACGCCACCCGGAACACCACAGCATAATGGTGTGTCCGGACGTCATAATCGTACTTTACTAGATATGGTGCGATCTATGATGTCTCTTACTGATTTACCGCTATCGTTTTGGGGTTATGCTTTAGAGACGGCTGCATTCACATTAAATAGGGCACCATCTAAATCCGTTGAGACAACGCCTTATGAACTGTGGTTTGGCAAGAAACCAAAGTTGTCGTTTCTTAAAGTTTGGGGTTGCGATGCTTATGTGAAATAGCTTCAACCTAATAAGCTCGAACCCAAATCGAAGAAATGTGTCTTCATAGGATACCCAAAGGAGACTATTGGGTACACCTTCTATCACAGATCCGAAGGCAAGACATTCGTTGCTAAGAATGGATCCTTTGTAGAGAAGAAGTTTCTCTCGAAAGAAGTGAGTGGGAGGAAAGTAGAACTTGATGAGGTAACTATATCTGCTCCCTTATTGGAAAGTAGTTCATCAAAGAAATCTGTTCCTGTGACTCCTACACCAATTAGTGAGGAAGCTAATGATGAAGATCATGTAACTTCAGATCAAGTTACTACCGAACCTCGTAGGTCAACCAGAGTAAGATCTGCACCAGAGTGGTACGTTAATCCTGTTCTGGAAGTCATGTTACTTGACCATGACGAACCTACGAACTGTGAGGAAGCGATGATGAGCCCAGATTCCGCAAAATGGCTTGAGGCCATGAAATCTGAGATGGGATCCATGTATGAGAACGAAGTGTGGACTTTGGTTGACTTGCCCGATGATCGGCAAGCCATCGAGAATAAATGGATCTTCAACAAGAAGACCGACGCTCTACAAAGCTCGACTTGTTGCAAAAGGTTTTCGACAAGTTCAAGGAGTTGACTACGAAGAGACTTTCTCACTCGTAGCGATGCTTAAGTCCGTCCAAATCATGTTAGCAATTGCCACATTTTATGATTATGAAATTTGGCAAATGGATGTAAAGATTGCATTCCTGAATGGATTTCTGGAAGAAGAGTTGTATATGATGCAACCAGAAGGTTTTATCGATCCAAAGGGTGCTAACAAAGTGTGCAAGCTCCAGCGATCCATCTACGGACTGGTGCAAGCATCTCGGAGTTGGAATAAATGTTTTGATAGTGTGATCAAAGCATATGGTTTTATACAGACTTTTGGAGAAGCTTGTATTTACAAGAAAGAGAGTGGGAGCTCTGTAGCATTTCTAATATTATATGTGGATGACATATTGTTGATTGGAAATGATATAGAATTTCTGGATAGCATAAAGGGATACTTGAATGAGAGTTTTGCAATGAAAGACCTCGGTGAAGCTGCTTATATATTGGGCATCAAGATCTATAGAGATAGATCAAGACACTTAATTGGACTTTCACAAAGCACATGCCTTGATAAATTTTTGATGAAGTTCAAAATGGATCAAGCAAAGAAAGGGTTCTTGCCTGTATTACAAGGTGTGAAGTTGAGTCAGACTCAATGCCCGACCACTGCAGAAGATAGAGAGAAAATGGAAGATGTTCCCTATGCTTCAGCCATAGGCTCTATCATGTATGCAATGTTGTGTACCAGACCTGATGTGTGCCTAGCTATTAGCTTAGCAGGGAGGTACCAAAGTAATCCAGGAGTGGATCACTGGACAGTAGTCAAGAACATCCTGAAATACCTGAAAAGGACTAAGGATATGTTTCTCGTTTATGGAGGTGACAAAGAGCTCGTCGTAAATGGTTATGTCGATGCAAGTTTTGACGCTGATCCGGATGACTCTAAGTCACAAACCGGATACGTGTTTGTATTGAACGGTGGAGCTGTCAGTTGGTGCAGTTCTAAGCACAACGTCGTGGCGGGATCTACGTGCGAAGCGGAGTGCATAGCTGCTTCGGAAGCAGCAAATGAAGGAGTCTGGATGAAGGAGTTCATATCCGATCTAGGTGTCATACCTAGTGCATCGGGTCCAATGAAAATCTTTTGTGACAATACTGGTGCAATTGCCTTGGCAAAGGAATCCAGATTTCACAAAAGAACCAAGCATATCAAGAGACACTTCAATTCCATCCGTGATCAAGTCAAGGAGGGAGACATAGAGATTTGCAAGATACATACGGATCTGAATGTTGCAGACCCGTTGACTAAGTCTCTCTCACGAGCAAAACATGATCCGCACCAAGACTCCATGGGTGTTAGAATCATTACTGTGTAATCTAGATTATTCACTCTAGTGCAAGTGGGAGATTGAAGGAAATATGCCCTAGAGGCAATAATAAAGTTGTTATTTATATTTCCTTATATCATGATAAATGTTTATTATTCATGCTGGAATTGTATTAACCGGAAACTTAGTATATGTGTGAATATATAGACAAACAGAGTGTCACTAGTTTGCCTCTACTTGACTAGCTCGTTGAATCAATGATGGTTATGTTTCCTAGCCATAGACATGAGTTGTCATTTGATTAACGGGATCACATCATTAGAGAATGATGTGATTGACTTGACCCATCCATTAGCTTAGCACGATGATCGTTTAGTTTGTTGCTATTGCTTTCTTCATGACTTATACATGTTCCTATGACTATGAGATTATGCAACCCCTGAGTACCGGAGGAACACTTTGTGTGCTACCAAACATCACAACGTAACTAGGTGATTATAAAGGTGCTCTACAGGTGTCTCCGATGGTGCTTGTTGAGTTGGCATAGATCGAGATTAGGATTTGTCACTCCAATTGTCGGAGAGGTATCTCTGAGCCTGTCGGATTTCGGGTTCTGGCAGACCCTTGAGGTTCAAACACTGGGGTGCGCGCGGAGATCTCTCCCCTACCGATCTACGTCCAATCTCCTCGCTGATCCAAGCAGGAAACAATGAACAACACAAGGGACACGAGGTTTATACTGGTTCGGGCCACCGTTGTGGTGTAATACCCTACTCCAGTGTGTGGTGTGGTGGATTGCCTCAGGGGGCTGATGATGAATAGTACAAGGGAAGAACAGCCTCGCGAGAGGTGTTCTTGAGCTGGTGCGATGAACTGCTTGGGTGAGTTCAGTCGCCTCTCTCTTTCTCTGCTAGGGTTCTATCAGATCTCTCGTTGTGTCTCTCTCTCGATCTCCATGGGTGTCCCCCTACTCTGTGGTGGCTAGCTCTATTTATAGAGGCCCTGGGCCTCTACCCAAATAATGAGCGGGAATGGCGCCAACAATTGGCCATTTTGAAGGGGAACATCTAGTACAAGTTATCCTGACCAAAGGTGGTCTTCGGCTGCCAAAAGCTCTGGTGATGACGCCGTCTTGGGCTCCACGGTGACCTCCATCCTGTCGCTCTGCTGGTCTTGGTCTTGTTGCACCGGAATGGTAACCTTTGCCCGATGCCTTGGCCTATGCTTGCCCCTTTGCACCAAAGGGGAAACAAGGACACTGTGCAGGCCAGCGCCCGCCTGGTCTCGATCGTCATGGCTTGCGTCACGGGCTCCTCGCAAGGTATCCCCGCCTTGATCTCTCCGCCTCCTCGCGAGCCTGCCTGATGAGGCCGCCTCAGAGGAAGCTTTCTGTCATCCGCCCCACGAGGCTTGGCCCCTCGCGAGGGTCTTGAGCTTGAGCTGATGAAGATGGGTCGCGCTGGGCCCCTACTTGAGCCACGCCGCAGGCCGCAGGCAGGCAAGTCTGGGGACCCCTGTTTCCAGAACGCCGACAGTAGCCCCGGGGCCCAAGGCGCGCCCGGGCTTGGCCTAGCAGGGAAGCGAAGGGGCGAGCACGAAGTGCCGCGGGCCCGAACAGCCTGCGGCCTTGGGCGCCGCGTGGCGACTGATTGGACGTGGGCGTATGCGCTTCCCCACGATGCCTCGGCAACCGCATGACTTGACAAGTCCCTGCATGCAGAGAAACCGGTCATGATTACCTGTGATCGTGGTGCTCGACGGTTGGCCTCCTCCGGCTATAAGTACGGGGCTGTGCGAGCCCCTTCAGTCCATCCCTTCCTGCTGCTCCTTTCCTTCTCCTTCCTCGCTCTTGCTTCTCCTTACGCCAATGGCACCAATCCGCGGGTTCTCTGCAGAAGAGAAGGGAAAGGCCCCACGAGAGGGTCCTGACCCACTTCCGCCGAAGAAGCGGCTGGTCCTCTGCCACCGAGATGAGGGTGCTCAGCAGGAGGCACCGAGGACCTGGTACAAGTGGCCGCCGCCTGGGTTTCTGCTACCCTTGCATGCCCGTGTCGTGGGTCCTGGGGGAGAAGGAGTCGAGCAACATCGACGATGTCGCCGTCGACGCCGGCGAGTCATGGTGGTGCGCGTCGTTCCTCCTGGAGTCCACGCCGAGCGCTCCTCTCGCGAGCTTGTGCTCCATGCCGCCATGCCTCCAAGCTCTTGGATTCGCCTTCCTCCTTCCTTCGCCTTCGAGATGTCGCCGAGTGGGGCTCTGGAGCTCTGGCTACAGCACGCTGACTGCAATACCCTTGCGACCGGAGCGGAGGCGCGGTCGTCGCTCCGGGCAAGGTCTTCATGAACCGGGGCTGGGGCGAAATCGCTCGGGTCTGCCGGACGGTAGGTGCCCTCGTAATTCATCTTGAATACGATGGTGCCTCCCTGATGTTCTTTAAGGTCTTCGATGTTGAGGGGCGCCGGCTGGAGCGCTGCCCTAGGGAGAGCGGCAAGGGCGACGAACTGGCGAGGACTTGGCCCGCCCATCGGCCCTCCAGCAGCTCCTCAGGCAGCAGCGGAGGAGCTGGAGAATCCAGCGGCTCCCCCGAGCTCCTCGCGACTCCGGAGACGAGCGACGACAGCTACGAGCTCCCGAGCTCGCGCCGTGCTCGGAGCGGGGCAGCTGCGTCCAGCCGCCGATGCCACTGATCTGGATGGGGTTGCCGCCGACGTTGGGCAGCCCACTGTTGATGATGGCGTCCCTTGCGGAGGTGCGGGCGATTAGCATTCCTTAGGATTAGTACTCTTGTTCCCTGCGAGAAATCGAAGCAACGCCCCGCGGGGGTATGTAAGGCGTCTGCCATGTCTTTTATGAATATTATATCCTTAATATGAATCAATGTGAGGTGCTTGTCCTGTCTCGGCTCGGCTCCCCCTTTCTACCCTCGCGAGGACTTGGCGCTCTACGCTGACAGGTCCCAGTCCCCAGGCAGGCTTCAGCCGTCGTTGGTATGCCAGGTCGCGATGCTGTGGTCAAGGCCAGGAGGTGAGCGGCCCGAGGTCCAGTAAGAGCCCCCGGGTCGCGATGCTCAGGAGGTCCCCTTTAGCGCTCAAGCAGCCCTCGCTGGGCGAGAAAGGAAGGCGACGTCATCGTGACAGAGCCGCACTAGGCGAGGGTTTGGCGCTGCGTTGGTCCAACTCTTGTAAGGGCGTGACTTATCTCTTGAGTTTGGTGTAGCTCCTCGATGAAGCGCCCGGCCCGAGCGGTGGCAGCTGAGGCGCTGCTGGGTTAGGTCCTCATGAGCTTCTCCCACTCCCCCGCACTTCCCTTAATGCTCTATGTCCTCAGGTCCCGGCCCTCGAGCGAGCTAAGCCGCCGCTGGTATGATAGGTCGCAATGCTGTGGGTCAAGGCCAGGGGGTGAGGGCTGGATAGCCAGTAGGAGCCCATGAGTCGTGATGCTCAGGCGCCCCCCTTTTAACGTGCAAGCGGTCCGTGCCGGAGAGAGGGAGAGGCAGCTCGCGACGTCCCTAGCGTTGCTCCTGGAGTAGGTCCTGCACACCAATCATAAAGAGAAACAAGACCTATTGTTACGGTTGCCAGCCAACCTTTGGTCGCTCCGGGGGAGTGATTGGGGCACTGAGGGCCTGGTGAGGTGGCGCCTTGCAGGGCTGCTGCGGCCAGAGCTCGACCACTCAGATTTATCGGCGTTGCAGGGACGGACCCGTGCGCAGATGCCGTGCCAGAGCGAGCGGCTCCATAGGTAAGCATCAATTGAGCAGGCGATTAGGTCGGGTATGTTAAGCACGCAGGAGGAAATTCATTTTAAGTAGACGCGGGAAAGCAAATGCCACTAGGCCAGGCCCGAGCAGCTCGGGGATGATGCAGCCCGAGGGGCGCCCCCAACAAGGTAAGTAAAGAGCATAAGAAAAACGGATACATGCCGCAGGGACGGACCCACGCGGCCTGGGAATGATGCGGCCCTGCGAGCGCTCCCAGCTAAAAACGGAACTCAGAAAGATGTCACCTGGTGCCGTTGAAGATGGAGTGATGTTGAAGAAGCGGGCGATGCGTGATGAAGACGTCGATCCTTACGAGCCCCCAGGCCCAGGAGCCTCGGGAGGCTCCGGGGGCACTGGTGGGTTTCCGAGGGCCTTCTCCATCTCCGCCAGGACCGCACCATGCCTGACCTCCTGAGCCTCCAGAATGCTCCTCAGCAGGCGCTGATGAGCAGCGACCGTGTTCGGCAGGCCGAAAGGCATGCGAACGTAGCTGTGAGGTGGACCCTCGCAACGCGCCGCGCGCGAAGGCCAGAGGCGCTCTTATGACGCGGCTCAGTTGAGCCCTGGCACGTCGATGCAGACGCGCAGCCAACCATCCTCGCCTGGACGTGGGGCCATGGCAGGCAACCGGCGGCTGCTGTGCATGACTCTCGACTCCTGTAGCTCCTGGGTGTTGCTTGCGATGAACTCCTGAGGGTTTGGTCTTCCTTGCCTTGTACCTTTCTGAGGGAAACGTGCCTGGAAGCACCCCTCCAAGTGGTGCCCGAGCGCCTCCCTCGCGACCTCGGCAAGGTCGGTGGCTCTCCAAGAAAGAGCCCCCGAGCCCTGCCTGAGGAGGGCGCCGGGCTTGCCTTCCTATGCGAGAGAGGGTGGCGCTCCCTGATTGGGCGCAGATCCTGACCCAACACCTCCGGAGGCACCTGCCTCCTTATGGCTTGGGCCAGGCGAAGCCTTCTTCTTCTTAAGGGTCGCCTCGGGAAGTCTTCTGTTTCTGTGGTCCGGGTCTTCGATTGCTGCGGCTTGGAACGCGCGCTCAAGTGAACACACCGTGTCCCTTTCTTCGCAGGGTACGGTGATGACTCCACCGCTTCCTGGCATCTTGAGGACATTGTACCCATGGTAAGTCACTGCCATGAACATGGCCAGGGCTGGGTACCCGAGGATGGCGTTGTATGGCGGACGGATGTGGGCGACGTCGAAGTCGATGAGCTCGATGCGGTAGTTGTTGCACTGCCCGAAGGTGACTGGAAGGCGAACCTGCCCTATCTGAACAGTGGAACCATCAGTGACTCCTGAGAAGGGTTTGGTTGGCTGAAGCTGATCGTACGGCACTTGGAGATTGTCGAACGTCTCGACGGACAGGACGTTGAGTCCTGCTCCGCCGTCAATGAGGGTCCTGGTGACCTGCACGTTGCTGATGACTGGGGAGCAAAGCATCGGGAGGACTCCGGCCGTTGCCACGCACTTGAGCTGATCCGCTGAGCTGAACATGATAGCGCACGCAGACCACCTAAGAGGGCGTGTGGCCTCAAGCTTGGGGAGGACTGCATTCACCTCGCAAGCAAACTGCTTGAAGATGCACTGGCCTGCGCGCCACCCAAGATGCAAGCGATTGCGCGTGGCTCCTGGAAGCCCCCAGCTCCCTCGTCTTAATGTTGGTCTTCGTTCCTCCTTGGCGGTGGCGGCAGAGGAGGAAGGCCTGCGTTGTCGTGCGGGCGATCCTCACGAGGATGACCTCTCCAGCCTCCCTCGCGAGGCTGGTCCTGCCAGTGATCCTCACGAGGTCGGTCACGCCACCCTTGGCGAGGGCCACGGTCTTCCCATCATCTGCCACCTCTTCCTCCTCCTCAGCCATAGCCCCTGTCGTTGCGCTCGGGGCGTCGGCAGACACGTCCATCTCTCTTGGCCCTGAGCTCTTGACATTCGTTGGTGTTGTGGGTGTGGAGGTCATGGTACACGCAGTACCGGCTGCCCTTGGATGACTCAGGCCGATCCCTGCCTCGCTTGGTGTCTGGTTCCGCTGCAAGCATGGCGGCCCCCTTGCGCTTCACGTCCTTGGCCTTATTCTCTTCTGTGTCGGCAGCCGGGAGTTCGAGGAGGGAAAGGCGCCCTTCCTAAGACCTGGCGCACTTGGTTGCCAAGTTGAACAGCTCCAGGGATGTGCACAGGTCTTCATGGATTGCTAGCTCCTCCTTCATCTTGATGTCGCGTACGCCATCGGAGAAGGCCGAGATGATGGCTTCTTCAGTCACCTTGGGGATCTTGAGGCGAGGGTTGGTGAAGCGCTGAATGTATTTCTGCAGGGTTTCCCCTTGCTGCTGCTTGATGCGGCGCAGATTGCTCACGACCGGGGGCCGGTCGCGAGTGCCCTGGAAGTTGACGATGAAGCGAGTGCGCATCTCATCCCAGGAGGAGATTATGCCAGGAGCCAGGTTCAGGAGCCAGGTGCGGGCCCTGTCCTTGAGCGCCATGGGAAACCAGTTCGCCATGACCCTTTTGTCTCCGTTAGCGGCTTCGATGCACAGCTCGTAGAGCTATAGGAACTCCGCGGGGTCCGCCGTGCCATCATAGCAAGGGGGCAAGTCAAGCTTGAACTTGCCTGGCCATGCGACGCCGCATAGCTCGGGGGTGAGGGCACGACAGCCTGCTGTGGCCACCGGTGCCTTTTGCTGGTACTGGGCTTGCTCCTGGGGATTACCGCGCGCCGCCGCTTGGAGCAGCACAGGGTCTTGGCGTGGAGGTGCAGGGACACGATCTTGGCGCGCTGGTGCTGGGAGCGCGCGAGCACCTTCTTGGGGACGAGGGATCTCTTGGCAGCTCCTTTCTTGCTGCGCAGGCGCAGGGCGCGGAGGGTCTCCCCTGGGGCTGCGCGCCTTGGAGCCAGGGCGCCTTCTTGGGGAGGAGGTGGTGGAGGCACCTCCTGATCCTCGCCTCCTGCATGGAATGGAGGGCGAGACAGCGAGAAGGACGGCAAGGGGGAGCCCCCTGCGGCGCTGACGAGCTCGGTGATGCGGGCAAGCCAGTCTTCGTAGAGGTCATCGACGGGGCGGTAGTGCAAGAGTTCTCTTGCCAGGAGCAGCGCGGCGTGCGCGTCCATGGGGGCGCGACGGGCGTGGGCCGACGAAGCAGTTGGAGTCAGTGACGGTGTGGCGGTGCGGCCCTCCGGCCGTACCGAAGGATGCTGGGATGAGGCCTGCTGCTCGTTCCCCGTCAGGCCGATGGTGGCGTTGGCAGCAGGCGACGGGGAACGACGAGGGCGTCCGCCGACGGGGGCCGTCTGGGCGACGCGGGTGGCGAGAGCAGCCCGGCGCTCGGCGCGAGCCCGACGAGCGTCAGCCATGGACACGACGGAAGATCACACGCGAACAGCGGAAGAAAGATTCTGGCGCACCCCTACCTGGCGCGCCAGATGTCAAATTTCGGGTTTCGGCAGACCCTTGAGGTTTGAACACTAGGGTGCGCGCGGAGATCTCTCCCCTACCGATCTACGTCCAATCTCCTCGCGTGATCCAAGCTGGAAACAACGAACAACACAAGGGACACGAGGTTTATACTAATTCGGGCCACCGTTGTGGTGTAATACCCTACTCAAGTGTGTGGTGTGGTGGATTGCCTCAGGGGGCTGATGATGAATAGTACAAGGGAAGAACAGCCTCGCGAGAGGTGTTCTTGAGCTGGTGCGATGAACTGCTTGGGTGAGTTCAGTCGCCTCTCTCTTTCTCTGCTAGGGTTCTATCAGATCTCTCGTTGTGTCTCTCTCTCGATCTCCATGGGTGTCCCCCTACTCTGTGGTGGCTAGCTCTATTTATAGAGGCACTGGGCCTCTACCCAAATAATGAGCGGGAATGGCGCCAACAATTGGCCATTTTGAAGGGGAACATCTAGTACAAGTTATCCTGACCAAAGGTGGTCTTCGGCTGCCAAAAGCTCTAGTGATGACGCCGTCTTGGGCTCCACGGTGACCTCCATCCTGTCGCTCTGCTGGTCTTGGTCTTGTTGCACCGGAAGGGTAACCTTTGCCCGATGCCTTGGCCTTTGCTTGCCCCCTTTGCACCAAAGGGGAAATAAGGACACCGCACAGGCCGGCGCCCGCCTGGCGCTCGCCTGGTCTCGATCGTCATGGCTTGCGTCACGGGCTCCTCGCGAGGTATCCCCACCTTGATCTTTCCGCCTCCTCGCGAGCCTGCCTGATGAGGCCGCCTCAAAGGAAGCTTTCTGTCGTCCGCCCCGCGGGGGTCTTGAGCTTGAGCTGATGAAGATGGGCCGCGCTGGGCCCCTACTTGAGCCACGCCGCAGGCCGCAGGCAGGCAAGTCTAGGGTCCCTCATTTCCAAAACGCCGACAGGGCCATCTCGGTAATGCACATCACTATAAGCCTTGCAAGCATTGTGACTAATGAGTTAGTTGCGGGATGATGTATTACGAAACGAGTAAAGAGACTTGCCGGTAACGAGATTGAACTAGGTATGAGGATACCGACGATCGAATCTCGGGCAAGTAACATACCGATGACAAAGGGAACAATGTATGTTGTTATGCGGTTTCACCAATAAAGATCTTCATAGAATATGTAGGAACCAACATGAGCATCCAGGTTCCGCTATTGGTTATTGACCGGAGATGAGTCTCGGTCATGTCTACATAGTTCTCGAACCCGTAGGGTCCGGACGCTTAAAGTTCGGTGACGACCGGTATTATGAGTTTATGTGTTTTGATGTACCGAAGGTAGTTCGGAGTCCTGGATGTGATCATGGACATGACGAGGAGTCTCGAAATGATCGAGACGTAAAGATTGATATATTGGACGGCTATATTCGGACACCGGAAGTGTCCGGATGGTTTTGGAGGGGGGGGCACGGCCCCTCTTTCCCTCTCCCTTTCTTTCCTTCCCCCTTCCCTCTTCCTAGTTGGACTAGGAAAGGATGAATCCTCTTCCTAGTAGGAAGAGGATTCCTCCTCTCCTTGGGGCGCACCAAGGCTGGCCGGCCTCCCCCTTGCTCCTTTATATACGGGGGCGGGGGGCCACCCAAAGACACACAAGTTGATTGTTCCAAGCCATGTGCGGTGCCCCCCTCCACCATAATCCACCTCGATCATATCATAGCAGTGCTTAGGCAAAGCCCTGTGTCGGTAGCAACATCATCACCGTCATCACGCCGTCGTGTTGACAAAACTCTCCCGCAAAGCTCTGCTGGATCAGATTTCGTAGGACATCATTGAGCTAAACGTATGCTGAACTCGGAGGTGCCGTGCGTTCGGTACTTGGATCAGTCGGATCGTGAAGACGTATGACTACATCAACCGCGTTCTCATAACTCTTCCACTTACGGTCTACGAGGGTACGTGGACGATACTGTCCCCTCTCGTTGCTATGCATCACCATGATCTTGTGTGTGCGTAGGATTTTTTTGAAATTACTATGTTTCCCAACTTATATAGGGTGAGAGTACTCATGAGTTGAGTGTCTCCCCCTAAATAGATGCCTACATCAAGACAAGACATGAAGTAAATGCATGCATGGGTACTAGATTTCACATAATGTTGTCAAGCTCCAAGATACCAAGTTCACGCCTAAGTTGACAAAACCTTGCTTCATCCAATGGTTTGGTGAAAATGTCTACAAGTTGCATATCTGTACTAACATGAGCAATATCAATGTGACCCTTTTGCACATTGTCTGTCAAGAAGTGATACCTATTATCAATTTGCTTGGTGCAAGGATGATCAGTGGGATTCTTAGCAATCTTGATGGCACTTTCATTATCACATAGAAGAGGCACATGTCTATAGGTGATACCATAATCCTTCAAAGTTTGCCTCATCCATAGTAATTGAGTTGCACAACTGGCAATTGCAATGTATTCGGCTTCGGCGGTAGAGAGGGAGACACAATTTTTCTTCTTTGAGGACTAACTTACCAAGGAGCATCCAAGAAATTGACATGCACCAGAGGTGTACTTCCATCCCACTTTGTCTCCATCCCAATCCGCATTTGTGTACCCAATGAGATCAAACTTAGCGTCCTTGGGGTACCATAGACCCAATTTTGGGGAAGCTTGAAATATTGTGCATATGCCTAGAAAGTCATCATAAGGCGGTTAAGAATATTCTTAGATACCTTGTTCACACCCCAAAGTTGGGGAAGCTTGAAATATGTCAAACTTCTCTAAAATGTCCTTGAGGTATTTTGTTTGAAACAAGAAACTTCCTTCTTGAAATTGTTGAATTTGAAATCCGAGAAAGAACTTCAAGTCCGCATTGAGTGACATCTCAAAGGTCTTGGTCATGGAGGCTGCAAACTTCTTGCACAAATGAATGTTAGAAGAACCAAAAATGATGTCATATACATATATTTGGCATAAGATCAAATCACCCTTTTCCCTCTTAGTAAAAAGAGTGGGATCGATCACCCCTCTCACAAAACCATCATCGAGTAAAAACTTCTTAAGATGATCATACCAAGCACGAGGTGCTTGTTTGAGGCCATACAAAGCCTTGTGAAGTTTATACACATAGTCTTCGTGATTGGTATCAATGAACCCAGGAGGTTGTGATACATATACTTCTTATTGAAGAGGACCGTTAAGGAAAACACTCTTCACATCCATTTGATGTAACGTAAAGCCATTGAAAGCAGCATAGGCAAGTAAGATGTGAATAGATTCAAGACGGGCAACAGGAGCAAAGGTCTCATCAAAATCCAAAGCTTCAACTTGTGACTACCCTTGTGCCACTAACCTTGCCTTGTTGCGGATGATTACACCATTCTCATCTTGCTTGTTATTGAAAATCCATTTGTTCCAATGACATTGTGTTCCTTAGTTGGTCTCTTGACTAATGACCACACTTTGTTGCATTCAAAACTGTTCAACTCTTCTTGCATAGCAACGAGCCAATCATTGTCCATCAATGCATCTTGTACCTTGAGTGGCTCAACAAAAGTGAGCACAAAAGTTTGTCAATTGTTTACGAGTGACTCTACCTTCCGATATGCCGATAAGAATTTGATCAACATCAACATGATCGGCCACTCGGGGCATGATGGAGGTTAGGGTTTCACGAGGTTAAACTTCATTTCCATCATCTACATCCTCAACATATGGATCATTAATGTGTGGTGGAAGATCTTCTTCTTCATATTCCATTTTCTGAGGTTCATCATCAATGATTGCACTTTCTTGTTCTTACTCTTGGTGATGATCTTGTTCTTGAAGATGATCATGGTGAGGGACTTGATCTTATTATTATACTTGAACAACGGGCATCGTTTGAGCAATAGGAGCTTGTGGTGGTATGGGTATTGAAATGGCTTGATGATGTGTGAAACTTCCATCTTCTTCTTCATCATCATCATGAAGTTCTTGTTCCATTGTAAGAAGAGCACCAACACCCATGGTCAAAATATCTTGAGAAGGATCTTCTTCACCTACATCACTTAGATCAACTTGCTCACCATGGGAGCCATTAAATTCATCAAACACCACGTCGCATGTTTCTACAACACATCCATTGGATTTGTTGTAGACTCTATAGGCGTGAGAGTTTGATCCATAACTAACAAATATGCCCTCAATTGTTTTGGATTGAAAATTTTCTAACCATTCTCTCTTGTTGAGGATGAAACATTTGCACCCAAATACATGAAAGTACTTGACATTTGGCTTGTTCATGGTTAGGATCTCATATGGAGTCTTCTCCAATATCGTGCGGAGGAAGAGCCCGTTTGATTCATGGCATGCGGTGTTGACAGCCTCGGCCCAAAAACTATGTGGTGACTTGTATTCATCCAACATGGACCTTGCCATTTCCACAAGTGTATGGTTCTTCCTTTCGGCTACACCATTTTGTTGAGGAGTGTATGGTGCGGAATATTGATGCTCAATCCCTTCATCACAAGAAATTCTTCCAAGGTGTAGTTCTTGAACTCGGAGCCATTATCACTTCTTATTACCAAGATTTCTTTGTCAAACTTGCATTGTGCTTGCTTGGCAAAATCAATGAAGGTGATCTTCGTCTCGTCCTTGGACTTGAGGAAAAACACCCATGTATATCTTGAGTAATCATCAACAATGACAAGTCCATACTTTTTCCCACCAACACTATCCCATGAAGAAAGCCCAAAAAGATCCAAATGAAGGACCTCCAAAGGCCTTGAAGTAGATACAATATTCTTGGGTGGGTGCTTTGATTGATGTTGCTTCCCGGCTATGCATGCACTACACACATGATCTTTCTCAAAAGAGACATTGGTTAGTCCAAGGATGTGATTACCTTTTAAGAGATCTTGAAGATTTCTCATGCCAACATGGGCTAGCCGCGATGCCATAGCCACCCCTTGTCGGCCTTGGTCATTAGACAAGTTGCATGGAATGTGCTCTCTTTCGAGAAATCAAACGTGTAAAGGTTACCATCCAACTCTCCAACAAAGGCCACTTCGAGGGTATCTCTCTTAAAGACTTTCACATCCGTTAGTCCAAATAGTGTATCATAACCAACAGAAGCCAATTGGCGAATGGAAAGCAAATGGTATTTAAGGGATTGGACAAGCATGACATTTGCAAGAGACATGTCACTTGTGATAGCCACCTTGCCCAACCCGAGTACCTGTCCTTTTGATCCTCCACCAAACACAATGCTCATAAATGGTTGAATAGCTTCCATGAAATGGAAAAGAAATTTGCTATCTCCGGTCATATGGTTGGTGCATCCACTATCGATCACCCATGTGACTCCACTGCAGAAGGCAACCTACACACAATTTATGGCTTGGTTAGAGGCACCCATTTTGCAATGGGACCTCTTAAGTTAGTCACAAGGGTCTTAGGGACCCAAATAACATAAAACTAGAATGCATTATGAGGACCAACAAATTTAGCATAAACCTCTCCATCCTTTGTTTTACGAAGTACATAGGATGGAGGCGTGAATTCTTTTGACTTGTTGAGAGTGGGCATGCCCCTAGTGGCCTTCCCACTCACAGCCTTACCCTTCTCCTTGTGCCCTTCTCGTACAAACGTCTCCCTAATAGACGTGGTGCACTTTTGAGAGAATATTTTCTTCTTGCTTGTGCTTGGGTCAAACCCAAGACCTTCCTTGGCAACCACCTCATTGTGTCGGCTCAATACCTCATTAAGGTTATTTTGTCCTTGAGCACATGTCATGAGTCCTCTCTCGAGTTGTGCCTTTAGAAAGCGGTTTTCCTCAAGAACAAATGCTAGGTCACCACTAGAGTTAGTAGTACAAGCATCAACATTGATATAATAGGTGAAGAGTAAGCCTTGGATAGAGTTTCAAGATAAGTAAGTTTGAGTGTCTCAAAACTCTTTGTAAGAAGGGTGAGCTCCTCTTCCTTAGTCTTGAGGGACATGGATAGAAGCTCACAATCCTTAGAGAGAAGCATGAGATTCCACAAGCTTACTTTTATCATTCATCAACTCCTCGCAAGAGTCCTTGGCCTTTTTCAAGGAGCCAAGTTCTTTAGCATGAACATCAATGTTTGCGCCAATTTTCAAGCATAGTTCATCATTTCGTGCTTCCTCATATTGGAATTTCCGCTCAAGGATTTCATATTTTCCCTTTTCCTCGGTGACGAGGGTTTCAAGTTCCTTAATGGTGATGGTGTGCTTACTCACCATCTCCATAACCATACAAAACATAGTGAGCTTATTTCCTTTGAGGGAGCACATGAACTTATTTAGTTTAGTAAGAATAGGATCATCTATACCATCATCATCATCATAATTATCCTCCACATCAAGATACTCATCACAAGGAGTAGAAGGAGTGAAAAGAGGAGGGTTTGACCGTGGGGTTACCTTGACCTTGTCAGGAGAGTTTTGGTCCTCTCCATCTTCTACCACGGCCTTTGCCATTAGGCACTTGTGAGCATTGCCCTTGTAGTCTTTCATATAGTTTTATGTGACAACATCACCACTCTTGTTGACTAGCCTCAAGGTGTTTTGAGAATCTTGAGCTACTACGGCAACATAACCAACATCATCTAGATCGGATTCTTCATGAGCAACCATTGCTTTCCCATCTCTCTTGTTGAGCTTGGAGTTCAAAGGATTTGGCAACTTCTTCTTGGCAAAGGTCTTGGGAAACCTTGTTTTATCTTCTCTTCTCATAAGGGAAATCATTGGAGAAGTGGTTGGTTTCTTCACAATTGTAGCATTTTCTCACTTTCTTCTTCTAGTATCTTCCCTTGAATTTTCCCGCGCTAAACTTCTTGACAAAGAGGGCAATATCTTCATATGAAGGGCTCTCATCGGAGTCAATCTCATCACCATCTTCATTGTCATCATCATCTTCTTCTTCTTCACTTTGCTCTTCATCACATACATGCTTGGCCTTCAAAGCAAGATTGATCTTTGATGTTGAGGTACCATGCATGGCAAGATGTTTGGTAGCATTTGCCTTTGATTCTTCAAATAGTTGGAAAGTGGATATGATGTCATCCGGAGTCATTTCCTTGAATCCATGATGTTGTCTTATGTCCCACACCATTTGGTGATGATACGGAGCAAGAGCATGAAGTAACTTGTCCATGAGAAATCTCTTAGTCAAGTTGAATCCATCTTGTGTCTTGTCACAATCACAGGACTCAATGTCAGCGGTGAGAGTCATTAGACACTCAAGGAGATGTTTGGGGGATTCACCTTTCTCCATACAAAAGTTTTGCAATTGACCCTTGGCAATTTCAGATTGAGCTAGCCGGAGAATGGAAGTACCGGTCTTGGTCCTCACAATACTATCCCATAAGTCCTTTGCACTTGTGATGTGTGTATATATGGTCTCCTTTGCTTATCATTCATTCCTTTTCTTATGCACATGATTGCGGTGTCATTGAGATGCTTGTCATAAGTTTCTCTTGGAGTGAGATTCTTTGGGTCGACAGGGTTGTAGCCATGCTACAGAATGTCCGACATTTCATCATTGGCGTACCTAAGATGGTCCTGCATACCAACTCTCCGCAAAGCAAAATCAGAACTTTCATCAAGCAAAGGAGGTTTTCCTCTAGGATTATACTTAGATTTCTCAACTTGAGGTCTAGCATAAAGCCATGGAACACTAGATTGATCATTTCTAGGAGGTTGTTGGCCAAGTGAAGGAGTAGACACAGTTGGCCTTGAGGCCGCACCACCCGAAAGTGGCGCGAGCATCGTGGTTAATGTGGCTAGCCTCATTTGGACCAAGGCCTCAAGAGAAGCATCATTCTCCTCCTTTTTCTTAGCAAGGGCCCGTTCCAGATCCTCAGAAGTGAAGGACTTGACTTCCGAAGAAGCATTGCCCTTCTCCTTCGGATCTGCAACAAGGGGAGTCCCATCAGGGTTCATCTCGCGCTAGGGCGGTTAAACCACAAGAATAGATCATGAGGCTCTGATACCAATTAAAAGGATCAATATGGACCTAGATGTTGTGTGATGTAGTAATTTCAAAAAAATTCTACGCACACGCAAGATCATGGTGATGCATAGCAACGAGAGGGGAGAGTGTTGTCCACGTACCCTCGTAGACCGAAAGCGGAAGCGTTAGCACAACGCGGTTGATGTAGTCGTACGTCTTCACGATCCGACCAATCAAGTACCGAACGCACGGCACCTCCGAGTTCAGCACATGTTCAGCCCGATGACGTCCCTCGAACTCCGATCCAGCCGAGTGTTGAGGGAGAGTTTCGTCAGCACGACGGCGTGGTGATGATGATGATGTTATACCGACGCAGGGCTTCGCCTAAGCACCGCTACAGTATTATCGAGGTGAACTATGGTGGAGGGGGGCACCGCAATGGCTAAAAGATAAACAGATCAATTGTTGTGTCTCTAGGGTGCCCCCTGCCCCCGTATATAAAGGAGCAAGGGGGGAGGTGGCCGGCCAGGAGGGGCTCGCCAGGAGGAGTCCTACTCCCATCGGGAGTAGGACTCCCTCCCTTTCCTTATTGGATTAGGACAGGAGAGGGGAGGAGAGAGAGGGGGAAAGGAAAGGGGGGCGCCGCCCCCCCCTCCTTGTCCAATTCGGACTTGGGGGGAGGCTGCCCCTTGGCCGCCTCTCCTCTTCCACCAATTGGGACCATGAGGCCCAATAACCTCCGGGGGGTTGTGGTAACCCCTCCCCCGGTACTCCGGTATATATCCGATAACCCCCGGAACCATTCCAGTGTCCAAATATAGTCGTCCAATATATCAATCTTCCTGTCTCGACCATTTCGAGACTCCTCATTATGTCCGTGATCACATCCGAGACTCCGAACAATCTTCGGTACATCAAAACATATAAACTTATAATATAATTGTCATCAAAACTTTAAGCATGCGGACCCTGCGGGTTCGAGAACTATGTAGACATGACCGAGACACGTTTCCGGTCAATAACCAATAGCGGAACCTGGATGCTCATATTGGCTCCCACATATTAATCTTTTTGGTCAAACCACATAACAACATACGTTGTTCCCTTTGTCATCGGTATGTTACTTGCCCGAGACTCGATCGTCAGTATCTCAATACCTAGTTCAATCTCGTTACCGGCAAGTCTCTTTACTCGTTCAGTAATACATTATCCCGCAACTAACTCATTAGTTGCAATGCTTGCAAGGCTTAAGTGATGTGCATTATCGAGTGGGCCCAGAGATACCTCTCCGACAATCGGAGTGAGAAATCCTAATCTCGAAATACGCCAACCCAACAAGTACCTTCGGAGACACCTGTAGAGCACCTCTATAATCACCCAGTTACGTTGTGACGTTTGGTGGCACACAAAGTGTTCCTCCGATAAACGGGAGTTGCATAATCTCATAGTCATAGGAACATGTATAAGTCATGAAGAAAGCAATAGCAACAAACTAAACGATCAAGTGCTAAGCTAACGGAATGGGTCAAGTCAATCACATCATTCTCCTAATGATGTTATCCCGTTAATAAAATGACAACTCATGTCTATGGTTAGGAAACATAACCATCTTTGATCAATGAGCTAGTCAAGTAGAGGCATACTAGTGACACTCTGTTTGTCTATGTATTCACACATGTATTATGTTTCCGGTTAATACAATTCTAGCATGAATAATAAACATTTATCATGATATAAGGAAATAAATAATAACTTTATTATTGCCTCTAGGGCATATTTCCTTCAGTCTCCCACTTGCACTAGAGTCAATAATCTAGTTCACACCGCCATGTGATTTAATACCAATAGTTCACATCACCATGTGATTAACACCCATAGTTCACATCTACATGTGACCAACACCCAAAGGGTTTACTAGAGTCAATAATGTAGTTCACATCGCTATGTGATTAACACCCAAAGAGTACTAAGGTGTGATCATGTTTTGCTTGTGAGAGAAATTTAGTCAACGGGTCTGCCACATTCAGATCCGTAAGTATTTTGCAAATTTCTATGTCAACAATGCTCTGCACGGAACTACTCTAGCTAATTGCTCCCACTTTCAATATGTATCCAGATTGAGATTTAGAGTCATCTGGATCAATGTCAAAATTTGCATCGACGTAACCCTTTACGACGAACCTTTTTTTGTCACCTCCATAATCGAGAAACATATCCTTATTCCACTAAGGATAATTTTGACCGCTGTCCAGTGATCTACTCCTAGATCACTATTGTACTCCCTTGCCATAATCAGTGTAGGGCATACAATAGATCTGGTACACAGCATGGCATATTTTATAGAATCTATGGCCAAGGCATAGGGAATGACTTTCATTCTCTTTCTATCTTCTGCCGTGGTCGGGCTTTGAGTCTTACTCAGTTTCACACCTTGTAACACATGCAAGAACTCTTTTTTTGACTATTCCATTTTGAACTACTTCAAAATTTTGTCAAGGTATGTACTCATTGAAAAACTTATCAAGCATCTTGATCTATCTCTATAGATCTTGATGCTCAATATGTAAGCAGCTTCACCGAGGTCTTTCTTTGAAAAACTCCTTTCAAACACTCCTTTATGCTTTGCAGAATAATTCTACATTATCTTCGATCAACAATATGTCATTCACATATACTTATCAGAAATGTTGTAGTGCTCCCACTCACTTTCTTGTAAATACAGGCTTCACCACAAGTCTGTATAAAACTATATGCTTTGATCAACTTATCAAAGCGTATATTCCAACTCCGAGATGCTTGCACCAGTCCATAGATGGATCGCTGGAGCTTGCATATTTTGTTAGCACCTTTAGGATTGACAAAACTTTCTTGTTGCATCATATACAACTCTTCTTTAATAAATCCATTAAGGAATGTAGTTTTGTTTATCCATTTGCCAGATTTCATAAAATGTGGCAATTGCTAACATGATTCGGATAGACTTAAGCATAGATACGAGTGAGAAACTCTCATCGTAGTCAACACCTTGAACTTGTCGAAAACCTTTTGCGACAATTCTAGCTTTGTAGATAGTAACACTACTATCAGCGTCCGTCTTCCTCTTGAAGATCCATTTAACCTCAATGGCTCGCCGATCTTTGGGCAAGCCAATAAAAGTCCATACTTTATTCTTATACATGGATCTCATCTCAGATTTCATGGCCTCAAGCCATTTCGCGGAATCTGGACTCATCATCGCTTTCTCATAATTCGTAGGTTCGCCATGGTCAAGTAACATGACCTCCAGAAAAGGATTACCGTACCACTCTGGTGCGGATCTCACTCTGGTTTATTTACAGGGTTCGGTAGTAACTTGATCTGAAGTTACATGATCATCATCATTAGCTTCCTCACTAATTGGTGTAGTAGTCACAGGAACAGATTTTTGTGATGAACTACTTTCCAATAAGGGAGCAGGTACAGTTACCTCATCAAGTTCTACTTTACTCCCACTCACTTCTTTCAAGAGAAACTCCTTCTCTAGAAAGGATCCATTCTCAGCAATGAATATCTTGCCTTCGGATCTGTGATAAAAGGTGTACCCAACATTTTCTTTTGGGTATCCTATGAAAACACACTTCTCCGATTTGGGTTTCAGCTTATCAGGTTGAAACTTTTTCACATAAGCATTGCAACCTCAAACTTTAAGAAACGACGGCTTAGGTTTCTTGCCAAACCATAGTTCATACGATGTCGTCTCAACGGATTTAGATGGTGCCCTATTTAACGTGAATGTAGCTGTCTCTAATGCATAACCCCAAAACGATAGTGGTAAATTGGTAAGAGACATCATAGATCGCACCATATCTAATAAAGTACGGTTATGATGTTCGGACACACCATTACACTGTGGTGTTCCAGGTGGCGTGAGTAGTGAAACTATTTCACATTGTTTTAACTGAAGGCCAAACTCGTAACTCAAATATTTTACTTCTGCGATCATATCGTAGAAACTTTTATTTTTGTTACGATGATTCTGCACTTCACTCTAAAATTCTTTGAACTTTTTAAATGTTTCAGACTTGTGTTTCATCAAGTAGATATACTCATATCTGCTCAAATCATCTGTGAAGATCAGAAAATAATGATACATGCCGCGAGCCTCAATATTCATCGGACCACATACATCAGTATGTATGATTTCCAACAAATCTGTTGCTCGCTCCATTGTTCCAGAGAACGGAGTCTTAGTCATCTTGCCCATGAGGCATGGTTCGCAAGCATCAACTGATTCATAATCAAGTGATTCCAAAAGCCCATCAGTATGGATTTTCTTCATGCACTTTACATCAATATAAGCTAAACGGAAGTGCCACAAATAAGTTGTACTATCATTATTAACATTGCATCTTTTGGCTTCAATATTATGAAAATGTGTATCACCACGATCGAGATCCAACAAACTATTTTCATTGGGTGTATGACTATAGAAGGTTTTATTCATGTAAACAGAACAACAATTATTCTCTAACTTACATGAATAACCGTATTGCAATAAACATGATCCAATCATATTCATGCTCAACGCAAACACTAAATAACATTTTTTTAGGTTTAACACTAATCCCGAAAGTATAGGGAGTGTGCGATGATGATCATATCAATCTTGGAACCATTTCCAATACACATCGTCACTTCACCCTTAACTAGTCTCTGTTCATTCTGTAACTCCCGTTTCGAGTTACTATTCTTAGCAACTGAACTAGTATCAAATACTGAGGGGTTGCTATAAACACTAGTAAAGTACACATCAATAACATGTATATCAAATATACATATGTTCACTTTGCCATCCTTCTTATCCGCCAATTACTTGGGGTAGTTCCGCTTCCAGTGACCAGTCCCTTTGCAGTAGAAGCACTCAGTTTCAGGCTTAGGTCCAGACTTGGGTTTTTTCACTTGAGCAGCAACTTGCTTGCGGTTCTTCTTGAAGTTCCCCTTTCTTCTCTTTATCCCTTTACTTGAAACTAGTGGTTTTGTTTACCATCAACACTTGATGCTTTTTTTGATTTCTACCTTCGTCGATTTCAGCATCAGGAAGAGCTTGGGAATCGTTTCCGTTATCCCTTGCATATTATAGTTCATCACGAAGTTCTACTAACTTGGTGATGGTGACTAGAGAATTCTGTCAATCACTATTTTATCTGGAAGATTAACTCCCACTTGATTCAAGCGATTGTAGTACCCAGACAATCTGAGCACATGCTCACTGCTTGAGCTATTCTCCTCCATGTTTTAGCTATAGAACTTGTTGGAGACTTCATATATCTCAACTCGGGTATTTACTTGAAATATTAACTTCAATTCCTGGAACATCTCATATGATCCATGACGTTTAAAACGTCTTTGAAGTCCCGATTCTAAGCCGTTTAAGCATGGTGCACTAAACTATCAAGTAGTCATCATATTGAGCTAGCCAAACATTCATAACATCTACATCTACTCCTGCAATAGGTTTGTCACCTAGCGGTGCATCAAGGACATAATTCTTCTATGCAGCAATGAGGATAAACCTCAGATCACGGATCCAATCCGCATCATTGCTACTAACATCTTTCAACTTAGTTTTTTCTAGGAACATATCTCTCTCTAATAATAAAGCACGGATTGAGTCTTCGGATTCACCGTCGCGTAACTTTTGCAAAAAAGTCCTTAAGTATTATGGAAATAAACCCGCCGTCCACTATAAGCCGACCATAATAATAAGTGAAAAAAAAAGTCTCATATGCAGCCCCGTGGTTGACATCGCTATCGCGGACGAGAAGACGAGGGTTCCCTCTGCCCCGCCGCCATGCCCCCATCCTCCTCTCCCCTATTTCACCGGCGCCGGCGTGCTACCGTCTTCCTCCTCTCCCTCTCCGGCGCGCTCTACCCACCACCGCGGCGCCACAGACCACATGCTCCTCATGATGCTCCGCACGCGGGCGGCCACGTCTCGCCCGACCGTCCGCCCACACGCCTCCTCCTTTGGGGTCCGGCGAGCGGCATCGGCGGCCACGACGAATCGGCACGTGTGCGGCCACTCTGCTTCGGTTCAGGGGCTACAGACTATGCCGGATTGGCCACCGGCTCAAAGGGGACGCGCAGACGTCCTGGTCCTGCTCCTCCCGACCAAGTTGATGTGGCGCGGGGCGGCGGCCTCAGAGCCTACGGTGTACGCCTGTTGACGGGGCTCGGGGTGCCTGTGGCTGAATATCACATCTCCTCCTCTTGTCCTCATGCTCTCTGCTTTGTGTCATCTTATCTCTCCGATTCTTCTTTGGCCACATGTGCAGGTGTTTGAGGCAGGAGCGGTGATTAGCATCGGCGAAAGTACTCCGCCCACATCCTGTTTGATGTTATGCTATGACAGACTGGGAATTTTCAGATCCAACTCTTACTACTATTTAGATATTCAGAATGAAAAAACAAGTGTATCTGATGCCGGATTTGCACCTAAAACAAGTGTACATGATGTTCCAAGCTGTCCGTGTTGATGGCCGAAGAGTAGGCAAGGGTCCACTGTTCATTTGATTTCGTGGGGATTATCCAGAACAATGCAATCTGAATTGAAGCCAATCCGATCCAGGTGAAACAGAAGTTGATAGATTATTCCGGAGACAAGGTGATATATATATCAAGCGGAAGTCTGTTTGTGTGACTCTGCCTGTATGTTGTCAAGTTGCAAATAGCCTGGTTTTATCAGTTGTTGCTTGATGAGAGACCAACCAGTTTATGCCTGACATTTGTGACTCTACATTTAATGCAGTACAATTGAGAGCTCACGGCATCAGGTACGCTTTAGATACAAAAACTCTCGCTCAGTTTAGTTCCCGTGTAGTGTTAAATTCTGGTGAACTATATTCGTTACAAATGGTAAGCTAAAGCAGATTTAAAAAGATGATAAATTTGCTCAAACCACGTTCAGTTTCAAAACTGACCTGAAGCTGCACTCAATGGCCCTATGGATCCTCTCTTTTAAAGAATCTACCTGTTTGTTGCCATTTTGTGGGACTTATAGGAAGAAGACATGAGGTGGAGTACTTCTTAAGATAATCCTACTCAATGCATACTAGAAATTGCTATTTGAAAAAGTTGTTCTGAAGTGACTCTTCAGGGCTTGGGAGGTTGTCAATTTTTGTGTTCATGTTACTGTTGTATACTACTAATACAAATTTTGTAGTCTACAAGGGGTCTGCGGTACTTTCATAGTAGCGAATAAAGAATGAATCAAATGGGATTGATTTACTACTATACCTAAATTAGTTACATATATTGCATCTTGTGGATTAATTCTTGGTCAACTAGGTGTAGTTGATTTTTCAGTTTTGACACACACTTATCTATTTACATAATGTGGTCATATGTTTCATTTTGTGGCTAACCACGTGAAAGTATGTAGGTTCAAACCGATGTTGTGGCCAACACAGATAGTAGCAGTCAAGACAATGACTTTTTGGACGAAGAAGAGTGACTTCATTCAAGGTACTAACTTGATTCGTGAGGAATGCTACCATATGCACAAAGAGTTGTTCAAGATTTTTTTTTGAAGGTTGAACATTTCTCTTGGGAAGCAAATCTTGTGGCCCATGAGCTTGCTAGGGAAACCAAATTTACTTCTCCTTGAATTTTGTTGGATAATCCACCTAAATAGCATGTACCTTTATTAGTTAATGATGTAACAATCATTGAGTAATAGAAATATATTTTTGTAAAAATAAACTTATTACTGGCATAGTGATTTTGCGAATTGATGGTTGAACTGAATACTTCGATTTTTTTCCTTTTGGTCTTTCCTCCATGTGTCGATCACCCAGCAGATATTTGTCTTACCTAACCTTTTGATGAAGTCAGGAAATGAGTTCCAATATTGGTGTGACGAGTCCCTTGACTGAAGAAGGAGGAGGAGGACGTCAAGGGAGGCATGAGCCGGCGGTGGCAGCATGAGCCATCACGACGCATCGCTGGGAGGCTCCGGGCGGGGGGCATGAGAGGTGTGACACAAGTGAGGAGGCGAACTAGAGAAGATGAGTAGATCGAGATGGATCATACAAGGATGAAGGGATGTTATAGAGCCGTTAGCCGACGGTGCTAATTTCCTGTGTGTGTCGATGTCGGTTGCCATGCAGTAAATGAAGAGTGCGTGTATGCCTGTGGCACCCTCCATTTTCATATTTGGAGTCCACACAGGCTGGGTGGCCGAGGGGAAGAGTGAGCGATTTTTTTGTTCCGTTTTCTTTGCCTGAGTAGGTGTCTGTGAGGACTCCTCCCCCCTTGGTGATTTTGGTGATGGTGGTGAGATGGTGGATTCTTTTTTTGTGGAATCGTGTAATATACATAGAAATTTTTCTGAGCTTCTATCTTACATGTGATGATTCATAATTCCATATAGGCATCGGGGGTTGGGTCGTTGCATGCAGAATATGACCATATTCATATCTTTTTAAAACATATACCCCCTTCGTTCTTAAATATAAGTCTTCTTAAAAATTTAAATATGAACTATATACGAAGTAAAATGAATGAACCTACGTTCTAAAATATATCTATATATATTCGTATGTTCATATATTTGCATGTAGTCCGTATTGAAATATCTAAGAAGGCTTATATTTAAAAAGGGAGGAAGTATTTCATGTTTTCACTTTTTAGACAGATGGATGGATAATGTCAGTGTTTCGAGAAAAAAAAGACGGTGGGCACCTACCTACCAAGTTTTTTTATGTGGACAATGCGAATGAGTTTTGCTCACACAACGTTAATTTTTTCTCCCGTTGCAACGCACGGGCATATGTCCTAGTCAAAAATAAAACAGGGCAGGTAAACGCGAGCTATTGATCTACAACATAGATATGCTAATACTACCAGGACTAAGTTCATGATAAATTTAAGTTCAATTAATCATATTACTTAAGAACTCCCACTTAGATAGACATCCCTCTAATCCTATGAGTGATCACGTGATCCATATCAACTAAACCATGTCCGATCATCACGTGAGATGGAGTAGTTTTAATGGTGAACATCACTATGTTGATCATATCTACTATATGATTCACGCTCGACCTTTCGGTGTCAGTGTTCCGAGGCCATATCTGTTATATGCTAGGCTCGTCAAGTTTAACCTGAGTATTCCGTGTGTGCAACTGTTTTGCACCCGTTGCATTTGAACGTAGAGCCTATCACACTCGATCATCACGTGGTGTCTCAGTACGAAGAACTTTCACAACGGTGCATACTCAGGGAGAACACTTGTACCTTGATAATTAGTGAGAGATCATCTTATAAAGCTACCGTCGAACTAACCAAAATAAGATGTATAAAAGATAAACATCACATGCAATCAAAATATGTGACATGATATGGCCATCATCATCTTGTGCCTTTGATCTCCATCTCCAAAGCATCGTCATGATTTCCATCGTCACCGGCATGACACCATGATCTCCATCATCTTGATCTATATCAATGTGTTGTCACATCGTCGTCTCGCCAACTATTGCTCTTGCAACTATTGTTATCGCATAGCGATAAAGTAAAGCAATTATTTGGCGCTTGCATCTTATGCAATAAAGAGACAACCATAAGGCTTCTGCCAGTTACCGATAACTTCAACAAAACATGATCATCTTATACAACAACTTATATCTCATCACGTCTTGACCATATCACATCACAACATGCCCTGCAAAAACAAGTTAGCAGTCCTCTACTTTGTTGTTGCAAGTTTTACGTGGCTGCTACGGGCTGAGCAAGAACTGTTCTTACATACACATCAAAACCACAACGATAGTTTGTCAAGTTAGTGCTATTTTAACCTTCTCAAGGACCGGGCGTAGCCACACTCGGTTCAACTAAAGTTGGAGAAACTGACACCCTCTATTCACCTGTGTGCATAGCACGGCGGTAAAACCAGTTTCGCGTAAGCGTACGCGTAATGTCGGTCCGGGCCGCTTCATCCAACAATACCGCCGAACCAAAGTGTGACATGCTGGTAAGCAGTATGACTTATATCGCCCACAACTCACTTGTGTTCTACTCGTGCATAATACATCAACGCATAAAACCTGGCTCGGATGCCACTGTTGGGTAACGTAGTAATTTCAAAAAAAATCCTACGCACACGCAAGATCATGGTGATGCATAGCAACGAGAGGGGAGAGTTTGTCCACGTACCCTCGTAGACCGAAAGCGGAAGCGTTAGCACAACGCGGTTGATGTAGTCGTACGTCTTCACGATCTGACCGATCAAGTACCGAACGCACGGCACCTCCGAGTTCAACACACGTTCAGCCCGATGACGTCCCTCGAACTCCGATCCAGCCGAGTGTTGAGGGAGAGTTTCGTCAGCACGACGGCGTGGTGACGACGATGATGTTCTACCGACGCAGGGCTTCGCCTAAGCACCGCTACAGTATTATCGAGGTGGACTATGGTGGAGGGGGCACCGCACACGGCTAAAAGATCAACAGATCAATTGTTGTTTCTCTAGGGTGCCCCCTGCCCCCATATATAAAGGAGCAAGGGGGGAGGCAGCCGGCCAGGAGGGGCGCGCCAGGAGGAGTCCTACTCCCACCGGGAGTAGGACTCCCTTCCTTTCCTTGTTGGATTAGGAGAGGAGAGGGAAGGAGATAGAGGGAAAGGAAAGGGGGGGGGGCGCCCCCCTCCTTGTCCAGTTTCGACTTGGGGGCTGCCCCTTGGCCGCCTCTCCTCTTCCACCAATTGGGCCCATGAGGCCCAATAACCTCCAGGGGGTCGGGTAACCCCCCCCCCCCGGTACTCCGGTATATATCTGATAACCACCGGAACCATTCCGGTGTCCGAATATAGTCGTCCAATATATCAATCTTCATGTCTCGACCATTTCGAGACTCCTCATTATGTCTGTGATCACATCCGGGACTCCGAACAATCTTCGGTACATCAAAACATATAAACTCATAATATAACTGTCATCGAAACTTTAAGCGTGCGGACCCTACGGGTTCGAGAACTATGTTGACATTACTGAGACACGTTTCCGGTCAATAACCAATAGCGGAACCTGGATGCTCATATTGGCTCCCACATATTCTACGAAGATCTTTTTTGGTCAAACCGCATAACAACATACGTTGTTCCCTTTGTCATCGGTATGTTACTTCCCCGAGATTCGATCGTCAGTATCTCAATACCTAGTTAAATCTCGTTACCGACAAGTCTCTTTACTCGTTCCGTAATACATTATCCCGCAACTAACTCATTAGTTGCAATGCTTGCAAGGCTTAAGTGATGTGCATTACTGAGTGGGCCCAGAGATACCTCTCCAACAATCGGAGTGACAAATCCTAATCTCGAAATACGCAAACCCAACAAGTACCTTCGGAGACACCTGTAGAGCACATTTATAATCACCCAGTTACGTTGTGACGTTTGTTGGCACACAAAGTGTTCCTCCGGTAAACGGGAGTTGCATAATCTCATAGTCATAGGAATATGTATAAGTCATGAAGAAAGCAATAGCAACAAACTAAACGATCAAGTGCTAAGCTAACGGAATGGGTCAAGTCAATCACATCATTCTCCTAATGATGTGATCCCGTTAATCAAATGACAACTCATGTCTATGGTTAGGAAACATAACCATCTTTGATCAACAAGCTAGTCAAGTAAAGGCATACTAGTGACACTCTGTTTGTCTATGTATTCACACATGTATTATGTTTCCAGTTAATACAATTCTAGCATGAATAATAAACATTTATCATGATATAAGGAAATAAATAATAACTTTATTATTGCCTCTAGGGCATATTTCAGTGAATAGGTACAATTACAAATTTTAATTGTTACTCAGCAATTTTAGGCAATAATGCGGAATATAAAGGTGGGCCTAACAATTGCAAGAATGATACTAAGCGCTAAGCAACGTGAAGAAGTACCTCAAGTATATGAGTAAACAAGCACAATATATGACAAGTAAAGACTAAGACACAAGTAACCACAAATAGGGAGTTAGGGTTAGGAATAACCGCAACTTTGAGAGACGATGATGTATGCCAATGTTCACTTCCTTGGAGGGAAGCTACGTCACCGTTTAGAGAGGTGGATGTTACCACGAAGGCACACCAATGCCACGAAGACTCGCCCTATTCTCTCTTTGACATATCACCACGACAGTGATTCTAAACCACTAGTCGTAGACCTTGGGGTGGTCTCCAAACCCTCACAAACTTTTCGGGGGTAATCACAATGATTTGATTCCTCACCGAAGAACTCCTACCGCCTAGGAGTCTCCAATCTCCAATAGTAACAAGAACAATGGGGGAAAGCTCAAGGCTTTATTAAATCATGAATTCCTTTGGTGCAAAGTGGGGGAAGGAGTGGATCTATCACTTGAGTGGACAACTTCTCTCAAATGCTCTCTAATCCCTTAGGGATCTGGTGTATGAGTGTGTGTGAGAGAGAGTGAAATGTGTTCTTGGGGATGTTCAAAGTGAATGGCCAACCCTCTCACGAAATGGGTGAGAGGTATATATAGTCTCCCACAATAAGTGCCCGTTGGAGCCATGTGAGTGCAGCAGTTGTCGGACGTCCGAGGCCTCGGCAGGTACCGAACATCCAACATATGTACTTTGTTTGGATGGTACTAGATGTCCGTAAAGGACCGGTCATCCGACGTTTTGGCTTGGGTAAGTGAATAACATATTTCTGGAGAATGTTGGTCGTCTGAGGCACCGGACGTCCGACAGAGACCGGAAGTCCAATGTTTTGGCTCTGTTAGGGACAGGCCGGATTTAAAAGTGAAGGTCAAAAATTCGATGTTTTGGCTCTGTATAGGAAGTACCGAACGTCCGATGGATACCGGTCGTCCGACATGTGTCGGTCGTCCGATAGAGATAGGGTTCAGATGATGAGTGTTTTAAGAAGATCACTTGACCAATACTTTCGTGAGACCCCATGTTCCCCTCTTAATAGTGCGGGATCCCTATACTCAAGAACAAACATAAAGGGCCTAAGCCAGTAGACTTTTTTCTTCATTCTTGAGCAAGATAAATATTTTCGTGGTCATGATCCACACACACGGCCCCGAGGGGAGTAAACCTGAGATATACTTGACAAACATTGTTAGTCCCCTATGTGTATATTATCATCAACATCAAAATACGATTAAGGGCATGATTGGACTTTCACGCGTCCCCCTCCTCCCACACGCACCCTTGCGCTCCACCTCGCCCGGCCACCCACCTGGCCCTGGCTGTCCGGCATCCTCCCGGCGGTAGGACCTTGTCTTGGCCGTGCCTCCTCTCTGGCTAGCCGCAGTGGGGCTGATGACCCCCTGGCCTCAGGCTGTCCGGCGTTCTCCCGGCAGCGGAGCCTCGATCCTAGCTCCGAACCATGCCTCTCCCCTTGAGCCGGCTGTGGTGTGATGTGGGTGGTGCTCGATCTGTCCTGTGGTGGTTGTCTGTGGTGGAGCATCTAGCGGCGCTCATTGTCATCTTTCTAGTGATGGGTGCGACTGTTCTTCCAGTGGTTGTGGTCTCGGCCTGCTTTGGTTTCCCTGTATTTGAATCCTATTCAATAGCCTTTGGGATTGTGCGGACTTTGGCCGGGGAAAAAGCTTTGCTCGGCTTGCTGATGCTGGCGGCAGCGGCACCTATGGATGTCGTCCCCTTCTTGAAGGTGCTGCCATGGCCTCTTTTCCGCCCCCAAAGCGAGTATAGGGGGAAACCCTAGATCTAGTTCACTAGATCGGACAGCGGCAGCGTCTTGGCATTGTATCCTTCATGAAGGCGTTGTCTTGTTGCTCATGGTGTGTTCGGTGTTGGATTCAAAGACTTCGGATGCCTTGCTAGTTCGAGTTGCTACTCTTGGCGTGGGCATCTGGGGCGCTATGTACGGCCTCAATGGCGCTCTCTTCATGGCTTCTACTTCTAGTCCGGCCAAGTCCCGCACCTCACTTGCCGATCCTCTAGGTGCTTGGGTGGGTGGTACTTTGATCTGGTTTTTCCTGGAGTTGTGGCCGTGCGATGATGGTGCCCGGCCACTACTAGGGAAAACCTTATACACAGAATCTTAGCAGCAGCGCGGTCTAAAAACAGACGCTACTGCTAATTAGCAGCAACGAGCTTTAGAAAAGAGCGCTGCTAATGACTGAGTAGCAGTAGCGCTCTAGGTGAAAAGAGCGCTACTACTATAATTGCCACGGTGTTGCCTCCAGGCTAGATATAGTAGTAGCGCCCTTCCTGTGGACGCGCTACTGCTAAAGAACTTAGTAGCAGCGGTTTTGCTCAAAACTCGCTGCTGGTAAGTATGACCGCAACTAATTAAGTTTAGTCCCATACTGCTAAGCGAACAAGGTGTTTACCTCCTTAAATATGTTGCTTCTCAACCTATCTCGAGCACTTGGTCTTCATTGAACTATATGTGTATGATTTGTGGTTGCAATATGAATCCTCGCCTGTACCTATACAGGTACAGTGAGGATTCATGTTGACTATTTAGATTATACACAAAAAGATCAATGATGACCAATGTATATTTTTGATGTTTTTACTAAACAAAAGAAATAACTGCTTCCATTAGCAGTAGCGGTTTTTCCCAAAACGCGTTGTAGATAAGTTAGCTATAGCGCGTTTTCTGTACGTGCGCTACTGCTAGTTTGAGTTAACCACCCCCCGCATCAAAATTTCGCTAAGTCCTCCTTTCCCCCCCACCGGCCTGTTCCCCTACTCCCTGTCGCCGCCGCCCGAGCCCGAGCACGCCTGTGCCCTCACCGCCGCCGCCGCCGCCCGCCCTCAACCTCACCGCTACCGCTCTCGACCACACTGTCGCCGCCCTCGACCGAGCCCGCCGAGCCCGCCGCCCAGGACCGCCGCCCTCCCGATCCCGAGCCCGCCCTCGCCGCCCCTCCGTCGCCGAGCACCTCCCCGCCACCGTCTCTCCCTCTGTAAGCCCCCACCCCTCCCCAACCCCCTCTCTCTTTGCTTAGTTAGTAGATGATTTTAGTAGTAGTAGATGTTAGTTTAGGGTTCATAGATAATGATTTTTGGAAGTAGTGGATATTAATTACTGGTAGTGATGGTAAACTAGTTGTATAATTAGCAGTAGTACATGTTAATTAGTAGTAGATGTAGTAGTTAGATGTTAATTAGTAGTAGATGTGCTAGTTTCTTTCTATTTATAGTAAGTTTATATTTAGTAAGAACTAGTTGAATTAATAGAACTAGTTAAGTTTTAGTTGAACTAGTATAGTAAGTAAATTAATAACTAGTTGAACTACTTCATTTTTAGAAAGAACTAGTTTTTTTCTTTTTATACTAAGTTTATATTTAGTAAGAACTAGTTGAATTAATAGAACTAGTTGAACATGCCATATTTGGTGTTATTTTTTAGTTTAAGCAATTATTTCATGTTTTGGTTACACCTCCGAGTGGCCTATGTTTCGCCGGAGTGTTGATTAATTTCCGTTCCGGCAAATTTCAGGCGCTCGATATGTCCTTTTTTAGCAAAGGTCATGCCGGATTTTTCAGGCGCTCGATCGAGTGGCCTGGATTTTCTTTGAAAAATAATGATCTAATTTAGGTTTTTTAGTACATATATTTAATTGTACAAGTTTAATCTTTGAATTATGAACGTAGGAAATGTCGTACTCGGACGATGACAGTCTCCCGGGGGAGTGTAGCTGGTGCCACGATGATCGAGGTATGTGCGACAGGTTCGTTGAGCTGGGTGAAGATCGGCGCTTCAGCATTAAGCTCGAGGAGACCTTCGATGTTGAAACAGTACGCAACAACGACAAGTGTTTTTTTTCATAATTAAGCATGACTTCAACTATTTCAACATCTAATTTTCATCTTTTACAATTCGGCTAGCTTATCCCATGCCATGCAAGACGCTATGTCTTGGAGAGGATGGGTTTTGAAGACCATGAAAATTTCCAAACAAAGAAAATACACCTAAGGACCCATCATGATATCGATTTTGAAGTAAATCTGTATAATTCTCAGAGCGTAACCCATTTTGGTTGTCAAAATTGGGAAGCACTTTGCAAAATGTATGGTTTTTATGAGGGTATGATTGTCACCATGGATCTTGGTCATCCTGACATCGAGCAAGACAATATGGACATTTGGGTCCTTGTTGATACGCTTCCGATTCTACCACAATGTGAGTTTCTCAAACATAGTTATTGACTAATTTATATTGTTTATTTCAAAATAGTTGACAGCTTATTTTGAATCTTCAAAGAATGTGCAGAAGATGGTAGACAAAACCCACTACACTGATGGCTCCGAATTAACTTATAAGGAGAAAAATCATCTGATTGCTTATTATAATTTTTTTGAGAATTAAAATACCTATTATCGAACTCCTCCAAATTATGGTGAATATGTGCCACTAGTGCACGTGTTGAACCACGATAACTTCTATGGAGATACCCTGGTAAGATATTTTACTATTACGACATCCGTGCATCTTTTGCATACTTCTAAAACTAGTACATCATTGCTAACTACGAAGTTATTACTATGTTTTTCAACAGAAAATCCCGATGGATTGTGTGCCTCATCTGATGTATTACAATGGTCGCCTTGAAGTTCTGAACCTACAGCCAGGTCATCCTATGGATCTCACCTGTGCATATCGAATTTCTGAAACCGGTGAACACATGCTAATCAAAGAGTGGAAAAAATGTTTGGACATTCGTAAGGAGGTTCTTGGAAGCAACATTAAGCGAAAGGCAAGAATTGGAGACAGGATAATCTGCATTCTCCATAATGGAGAGCGAGGGGCTATCTTGTTTTTTGCTATTTTACCTTAGAGAATATAGTAGGTCCTAAGAGAATGTAGTAGGTCCTATGAGGTAGTACAATATGTTTATTATGTGATACAATGTGTTAGAGTTGAAGATGAGGAGTACTTGTGATTACGACTAGTGACCAATGATATGATGATGATGATGATGATAAATGTTAATGATATGATGATGATGATATTTATTATTGTTGGAAATATGCCCTAGAGGCAATAATAAAAGCATTATTATTATATTTCCTTGTTCATGATAATTGTCTTTATTCATGCTATAATTGTGTTATCCGGAAATCGTAATACATGTGTGAATAACAGACACCAACATGTCCCTAGTAAGCCTCTAGTTGACTAGCTCGTTGATCAACAGATAGTCATGGTTTCCTGACTATGGACATTGGATGTCATTGATAACGATATCACATCATTAGGAGAATGATGTGATGGACAAGACCCAATCCTAAACATAGCACAAGATCGTATAGTTCGTTTGCTAGAGTTCTCCAATGTCAAGTATCTTTTCCTTAGACCATGAGATCGTGTAACTCCCGGATACCGTAGGAGTGCTTTGGGTATGCCAAACGTCACAACGTAACTGGGTGACTATAAAGGTAGACTACGGGTATCTCCGAAAGTGTCTGTTGGGTGACATGGATCAAGACTGGGATTTGTCACTCCGTATGACAGAGAGGGAGGTATCTCTGGGCCCACTCGGTAATGCATCATCATAATGAGCTCAAAGTGACCAAGTGTCTGGTCACGGGATCATGCATTACGGTACGAGTAAAGTGACTTGCCGGTAACGAGATTGAACGAGGTATTGGGATACCGACGATCGAATCTCGGGCAAGTAACGTACCGATTGACAGAGGGAATTGTATACGGGGTTGCTTGAATCCTCGACATCGTGGTTTATCCGATGAGATCATCGAGGAGCATGTGGGAGCCAACATGGGTATCCAGATCCCGCTGTTGGTTATTGACTGGAGAGCCATCTCGGTCATGTCTACATGTCTCCCGAACCCGTAGGGTCTACACACTTAAGGTTCGGTGACGCTAGGGTTGTAGAGATATAAATATGCAGTAACCCGAAAGTTGTTCGGAGTCCCGGATGAGATCCCGGACGTCACGAGGAGTTCCAGAATGGTCCGGAGGTGAAGAATTATATATAGGAAGTGCAGTTTCGGCCATCAGGAGAGTTTCGGGGGTCACCAGTATTGTACCGGGACCACCGGAAGGGTCCCGGGGGTCCACCGGGTGGGGCCACCCATCCCGGAGGGCCCCATGGGCTAAAGTGGGGAGGGGAACCAGCCCATAGTGGGCTGGTGCGCCCCCCTTGGCCCACCCCATGCGCCTAGGGTTGGGAATCCTAGGGTGGGGGGCGCCCCACCTGGCTTGGGGGGCACTCCACCCCTTGGCCGCCGCCCCCCCTAGGAGATCCCATCTCCTAGGGCCGGCGCACCCCCTAGGGGGCCTATATAAAGGGGGGAGGGAGGGGCAGCCGCACCCTTGAGTCTTGGCACCTCCCTCTCCCCTGCTACACCTCTCCCTCTCGCAGTAGAACGGCGAAGCCCTGCTGCGGTGACCCCTGCATCCACCAACACGCCGTCGTGCTGCTGGATCTTCATCAACCTCTCCTTCCCCGTTGCTGGATCAAGAAGGAGGAGACGTCACACTGACCATACGTGTGTTGAACGCGGAGGTGCCGTCCGTTCGGCGCTAGGATCTCCGGTATTTGGATCACGTCGAGTACGAATTCCTCATCCCCGTTCTTTGAACGCTTCCGCGCGTGATCTACAAAGGTATGTAGATGCAATTCGATCACTCGTTGCTAGATGAATTCATAGATGGATCTTGGTGAAACCGTAGGAAAATTTTTGTTTTTCTGCAATGTTCCCCAACAGTGGCATCATGAGCTAGGTCTATGCGTAGTTCTCTTTGCACGAGTAGAACACATTTTTTTGTGGGCGTAGATGTTGTCAACTTTCTTGCCTCTACTAGTCTTATTTTGCTTCAGTAGTATTGTGGGATGAAGCGGCCTGGACCAACCTTACACGTACGCTTACGTGAGACCGGTTCCACCGACTGACATGCACTAGTTGCATAAGGTGGCTGGCGGGTGTCTGTCTCACCCACTTTAATTGGAGTGGATTCGATGAAAAGGGTCCTTATGAAGGGTAAATAGAAGTTGACAAATCACGTTGTGGATTTCACGTAGGTAGGAAAATGTTCTTGCTAGAACCCTATTGCAGCCACGTAAAACTTGCAACAACAATTAGAGGACGTCTAACTTGTTTTTGCAGCAAGTGTTTTGTGATGTGATATGGCCAAAGTTGTGATGAATGATGAATGATATATATGTGATGCATGAGATGTTCATGCTATTGTAATAGGAATCACGACTTGCATGTCGATGAGTATGACAACCGGCAAGAGCCATAGGAGTTGTCTTTATTTTTTGTATGACCTGCGTGTCATTGAGAAACGCCATGTAAATTACTTTACTTTATTGCTAAACGTGTTAGCCATAATAGTAGAAGTAATAGTTGGCGAGCAACTTCATGGAGACACAATGATGGAGATCATGATGATGGAGATCATGGTGTCATGCCGGTGACAAGATGATCATGGAGCCCCAAGATGGAGATCAAAGGAGCTATGTGATATTGGCCATATCATGTCACTATTATTATTTGATTGCATGTGATGTTTATCATGTTTTTTGCATCTTGTTTACTTAGAACGACGGTAGTAAATAAGATGATCCCTCATAATAATTTCAAGAAAGTGTTCCCCCTAACTGTGCACCGTTGCGACAGTTTGTTGTTTCGAAGCACCACGTGATGATCGGGTGTGATAGATTCCAACGTTCACATACAACGGGTGTAAGACAGATTTACACATGCAAACACTTAGGTTGACTTGACGAGCCTAGCATGTACAGACATGGCCTTGGAACACAGAAGACCGAAAGGTCGAGCATGAGTCGTATAGAAGATACGATCAACATGAAGATGTTCACCGATGTTGACTAGTCTGTCTCACGTGATGATCGGACACAGCCTAGTTAACTCGGATCATGTTATACTTAGATGACTAGAGGGATGTCTATCTGAGTGGGAGTTCATTGAATAATTCGATTTAGATGAACTTAATTATCAAGAACTTAGTCTAAAATCTTTACAACATGTATTGTAGATCAAATGGCCAACGTTGTCCTCAACTTCAACGCGTTCCTAGAGAAAACCAAGCTGAAAGACGATGGCAGCAACTATACGGACTGGGTCCGGAACCTGAGGATCATCCTCATAGCTGCCAAGAAAGATTATGTCCTACAAGCACCGCTAGGTGAAGCACCTGTTCTCCCTGCAGAACAAGATGTTATGAACGCTTGGCAGACACGTACCGATGATTACTCCCTCGTTCAGTGCGGCATGCTTTACAGCTTAGAACCGGGGCTCCAAAAGCGTTTTGAGAGACACAGAGCATATGAGATGTTCGAAGAGCTGAAAATGGTTTTTCAAGCTCATGCCCGGGTCGAGAGATATGAAGTCTCCGACAAGTTCTTCAGCTGTAAGATGGAGGAAAATAGTTCTGTCAGTGAGCACATACTCACTATGTCAGGGTTACATAACCGCTTGACTCAGCTGGGAGTTAATCTCCCAGATGACGCGGTCATTGACAGAATCCTTCAGTCGCTTCCACTGAGCTACAAGAGCTTTGTGATGAACTTCAATATGCAGGGGATGGAAAAGACCATTCCTGAAGTATTTGCAATGCTGAAATCAGCAGAGGTAGAAGTCAAAAAGGAACATCAAGTGTTGATGGTGAATAAAACCACTAAGTTCAAAAAGGGCAAGGGTAAGAAGAACTTCAAGAAGGACGGCAAGGGAGTTGCCGCGCCCGGTAAGCAAGCTGCCGGGAAGAAGCCAAAGAATGGACCCAAGCCCGAGACTGAGTGCTTTTATTGCAAGGAAAGTGGTCACTGGAAGCGGAACTGCCCCAAATACTTAGCGGACAAGAAGGCCGGCAAAACGAAAGGTATATGTGATATACATGTAATTGATGTGTACCTTACCAGTACTCGTAGTAGCTCCTGGGTATTTGATACCGGTGCAGTTGCTCACATTTGTAACTCAAAACAGGAGCTGCGGAATAAGCGGAGACTGGCGAAGGACGAGGTGACGATGCACATCGGGAATGGTTCCAAGGTCGATGTGATCACCGTCGGCACGCTACCTCTACATTTACCTATGGGATTAGTTTTGAACCTCAATAATTGTTATTTAGTGCCAAGTTTGAGCATGAACATTGTATCAGGATCTCGTTTAATATGAGATGGCTACTCATTTAAATCCGAGAATAATAGTTGTTCTATTTATACGAGAGATATGTTTTATGGTCATGCTCCGATGGTAAATGGTTTATTCTTAATGAATCTCGAGCGTAATGCTACACATATTCATAGTGTGAGTACCAAAAGATGTAAGGTTGATAATGATAGTCCCACATACTTGTGGCATTGCCGCCTTGGTCACATAGGTGTCAAACGCATGAGGAAGCTCCATGCAGATGGACTTTTAGAGTCTCTTGATTACGAATCATTTGACACATGCGAACCATGCCTCATGGGTAAAATGACCAAGACTCCGTTCTCAGGAACAATGGAGCGAGCAACCAACTTATTCGAAATCATACATACTGATGTGTGCGGTCCAATGAGTGTTGAGGCTCGCGGTGGCTATCGTTATGTTCTCACCCTCACTGATGACTTGAGTAGATACGGGTATGTCTATTTAATGAAACACAAGTCTGAGACCTTTGAAAAGTTCAATGAATTTCAGAGTGAGGTTGAGAATCAACGTGACAGGAAAATCAAGTTCTTGCGATCGGATCGTGGAGGAGAATACTTGAGTCACGAATTTGGCACACACTTAAGGAAATGTGGAATAGTTTCACAACTCACGCCGCCTGGAACACCTCGGCGTAATGGTGTGTCCGAACGTTGTAATCGCACTCTATTAGATATGGTGCGATCTATGATGTCTCTTACCGATTTACCGCTATCATTTTGGGGCTATGCTTTAGAGACTGCCGCATTCACTTTAAATAGGGCTCCGTCGAAATCCGTTGAGACGACACCGTATGAATTATGGTTTGGGAAGAAACCTAAGCTGTCGTTTCTGAAAGTTTGGGGATGCGATGCTTATGTCAAGAAACTTCAACCTGAAAAGCTCGAACCCAAGTCAGAAAAATGCGTCTTCATAGGATACCCTAAAGAAACTATTGGGTATACCTTCTACCTCAGATCCGAAGGCAAGATCTTTGTTGCCAAGAATGGATCCTTTCTAGAGAAAGAGTTTCTCTCGAAAGAAGTAAGTGGGAGGAAAGTAGAACTTGATGAAGTATTACCTCTTGAACCGGAAAGTGGTGCAACTCAAGAAAATGTTCCTGAGGTGCCTGCACCAACTAGAGAGGAAGTTAATGATGATGATCATGAAACTTCAGATCAAGTTGCTACTAAACTTCGTAGGTCCACAAGGACATGTTCCGCACCAGAGTGGTACGGCAACCCTGTCTTGGAAATCATGTTGTTAGACAACGGTGAACCTTCGAATTATGAAGAAGCGATGGCGGGCCCAGATTCCAACAAATGGCTTGAAGCCATGCAATCCGAGATAGGATCCATGTATGAAAACAAAGTATGGACTTTGACAGACTTGCCCGATGAACGGCGAGCGATAGAAAACAAATGGATCTTTAAGAAGAAGTCGGACGCGGATGGTAATGTTACCATCTATAAAGCTCGACTTGCCGCTAAGGGTTATCGGCAAGTTCAAGGGGTTGACTACGATGAGACTTTCTCTCCCGTAGCGAAGCTGAAGTCCGTCCGAATTATGTTAGCAATTGCCGCATACTATGATTATGAGATATGGCAAATGGACGTCAAAATGGCACGCCTTAATGGTTTCCTTAAGGAAGAATTGTATATGATGCAGCCGGAAGGTTTTGTCAACCCTAAGAATGCTAACAAGGTATGCAAGCTCCAGCGATCCATTTATGGGCTGGTGCAAGCATCTCGGAGTTGGAATATTCGGTTTGATGAGATGATCAAAGCATTTGGGTTTATGCAGACTTATGGAGAAGTCTGCGTTTACAAGAAAGTGAGTGGGAGCTCTGTAGAATTTCTCATATTATATGTAGATGACATACTTTTGATGGGAAATGATATAGAACTTTTGGACAGCATTAAGGCCTACTTGATAAGAGTTTTTCAATGAAGGACCTTGGAGAAGCTGCTTATATATTAGGCATCAAGATCTATAGAGATAGATCAAGACGCCTCATAGGTCTTTCACAAAGCACATACCTTGATAAGATATTGAAGAAGTTCAATATGGATCAGTCTAAGAAGGGGTTCTTGCCTGTGTTGCAAGGTGTGAAATTGAGCTCAGCTCAATGTCCGACCACGGTAGAAGATATAGAAGAGATGAGTGTCATCCCCTATGCCTCAGCCATAGGGTCTATTATGTATGCCATGCTGTGTACCAGACCTGATGTAAACCTTGCCGTAAGTTTGGTAGGTAGGTACCAAAGTAATCCCGGCAAGGAACACTGGACAGCGGTCAAGAATATCCTGAAGTACCTGAAAAGGACTAAGGAAATGTTTCTCGTTTATGGAGGTGACGAAGAGCTCGTCGTAAAGGGTTACGTCGACGCTAGCTTCGACACAGATCTGGATGACTCTAAGTCACAAACCGATACGTGTATATTTTGAATGGTGGGCAGTAAGCTGGTGCAGTTGCAAGCAGAGCGTCGTGGCGGGATCTACATGTGAAGCGGAGTACATGGCGGCCTCGGAGGCAGCGCATGAAGCAATTTGGGTGAAGGAGTTCATCACCGACCTAGGAGTCATACCCAATGCGTCGGGGCCCGATCAAACTCTTCTGTGACAACACTGGAGCTATTGCACTTGCCAAGGAGCCCAGGTTTCACAAGAAGACCAGGCACATCAAGCCTCGCTTCAACTCCATTCGTGAAAATGTTCAAGATGGAGACATAGATATTTGTAAAGTACATACGGACCTGAATGTAGCAGATCCGTTGACTAAACCTCTCCCTAGAGCAAAACATGATCAACACCAGAATTCCATGGGTGTTCGATTCATCACAATGTAACTAGATTATTGACTCTAGTGCAAGTGGGAGACTGTTGGAAATATGCCCTAGAGGCAATAATAAAAGAATTATTATTATATTTCCTTGTTCATGATAATTGTCTTTTATTCATGCTATAATTGTGTTATCCGGAAATCATAATACATGTGTGAATACATAGACACCAACATGTCCCTAGTAAGCCTCTAGTTGACTAGCTCGTTGATCAACAGATAGTCATGGTTTCCTGACTATGGACATTGGATGTCATTGATAAGGAGATCACATCATTAGGAGAATGATGTGATGGACAAGACCCAATCCTAAACATAGCACAAGATCGTATAGTTCGTTTGCTAGAGTTTTTCCAATGTCAAGTATCTTTTCCTTAGACCATGAGATCGTGTAATTCCCGGATGCCGTAGGAGTGCTTTGGGTGTACCAAACAATACATGTGTGAATACATAGACACCAACATGTCCCTAGTAAGCCTCTAGTTGACTAGCTCGTTGATCAACAGATAGTCATGGTTTCCTGACTATGGACATTGGATGTCATTGATAAGGAGATCACATCATTAGGAGAATGATGTGATGGACAAGACCCAATCCTAAACATAGCACAAGATCGTATAGTTCGTTTGCTAGAGTTTTTCCAATGTCAAGTATCTTTTCCTTAGACCATGAGATCGTGTAATTCCCGGATGCCGTAGGAGTGCTTTGGGTGTACCAAACGTCACAGCATAACTGGGTGACTATAAAGGTATACTACGGGTATCTCCGAAAGTGTCTGTTGGGTTGACACGGATCAAGACTGGGATTTGTCACTCCGTATGACGGAGAGGTATCTCTGGGCCCACTCGGTAATGCATCATCATAATGAGCTCAAAGTGACCAAGTGTCTGGTCACGGGATCATGCATTACGGTACGAGTAAAGTGACTTGCCGGTAACGAGATTGAACGAGGTATTGGGATACCGACGATCGAATCTCGGGCAAGTAACGTACCGATTGACAGAGGGAATTGTATACGGGGTTGCTTGAATCCTCGACATCGTGGTTTATCCGATGAGATCATCGAGGAGCATGTGGGAGACAACATGGGTATCCAGATCCCGCTGTTGGTTATTGACCTGGAGAGCCATCTCGGTCATGTCTACATGTCTCCCGAACCCGTAGGGTCTACACACTTAAGGTTCGGTGACGCTAGGGTTGTAGAGATATAAATATGCAATAACCCGAAAGTTGTTCGGAGTCCCGGATGAGATCCCGGACGTCACGAGGAGTTCCGGAATGGTTCGGAGGTGAAGAATTATATATAGGAAGTGCAGTTTCGGCCATCAGGAGAGTTTCGGGGGTCACCAGTATTGTACCGGGACCACCGGAAGGGTCCCGGGGGTCCACCGGGTGGGGCCACCCATCCCGGAGGGCCCCATGGGCTAAAGTGGGGAGGGGAACCAGCCCATAGTGGGCTGGTGCGCCCCCCTTGGCCCACCCCATGCGCCTAGGGTTGGGAACCCTAGGGTGGGGGGGCGCCCCACCTGGCTTGGGGGGCACTCCACCCCTTGGCCGCCGCCCCCCTAGGAGATCCCATCTCCTAGGGCCGGCGCACCCCCTAGGGGGCCTATATAAAGGGGGGGAGGGAGGGGCAGCCGCACCCTTGAGTCTTGGCGCCTCCCTCTCCCCTGCTACACCTCTCCCTCTCGCGGTAGAACGGCGAAGCCCTGCTACGGTGACCCCTGCATCCACCACCACGCCGTCGTGCTGCTTGATCTTCATCAACCTCTCCTTCCCCCTTGCTGGATCAAGAAGGAGGAGACGTCACGCTGACCGTACGTGTGTTGAACGCGGAGGTGCTGTCCGTTCGGCGCTAGGATCTCCGGTGATTTGGATCACGTCGAGTACGACTTCCTCATCCCCGTTCTTTGAACGCTTCCGCGCTTGATCTACAAAGGTATGTAGATGCAATCCGATCACTCGTTGCTAGATGAACTCATAGATGAATCTTGGTGAAACCGTAGGAAATTTTTTGTTTTTCTGCAACGTTCCCCAACAATTATATCATTGGGTGAAAGAACCGCGGATTAGTTTCAAGTGGATGTCCGTCCACTTGAAACTAGTCCACACGGTTCTTTCACCCCGTGATGTAATAACTCATTATGATGTAAAAACAATTTGTAAATTCCTGTTGTATGAAAATTTGTGTAAAGGTGTACGAATACAACATGAAATAAAATACGAAATAATAGTAGCAGCGCGGGCAGAGAGAAGCGCTACTACTAATTACCAGCAGCGCTCCTCCTGGAACTCGCTGCTACTAAGTCGATTTAGCCGTAGCGTGGGTGGAGGCACGCTATTGCTATTCGTTAGCTGTAGCGTCTTATCAGTAACGCACCACCCCGCGCTACTGATAGGTTTAAAACCCGCGCTGCTGCTAGCCTTTTCCCTAGTAGTGGGCGTTGGTCACGATGCGGCCCATATACCTTTGTATCTCGTCTCTTTGCCTTGCCGGCTGGAGTTAGAGCTAGGAGAATTTTGTGCTGAGTTGTATCCCTCTTTGTTTTTCCCACACCTTGTGTGGTGCTCCTTTTTTTTTCCCATGTGTCTCTCTGTAATTTTTCTCCTAGCTATCAATGAATGTTACACAAGCTTTACGTATTTGCCAAAAAAAGGAGTTAAACGAATAGACCATGTGCAACGTCATGTACACCCACGTATCAGACAAAACGAGGCTGCATCAGCAAACCAACCCACGTGCACTCCTTTGCATCCCTCAAGCCCAGGCCTGCTCAAGCCTGGCTCCTGGAAACTACCGATTTGGGAGTTCGCAAGGATACAAATGCAGAGTTGTTTTAAGGTTCGTGCTACGCAGTTCCAATATTGAATGCAGGCAGCCAAGCGGACCAAGTTCTTTTCGCATGGGTCAGATTGAGATGTATGCAGGCAACCAAATACGAGCATGTACTCAACATGTCTACACTCAATATAGAAAATATATGGCAAATTCTTTCTAAAAAAAGACTATGACAAACTCCATACTAAAGGGGTAGCTGTATCGATGGCTGAATTCATCTGAAAAGTAAAAAAACGCGGCAAACTAACCTAACAGTAGGTTAATACATTAAAAAAAGGACCAGAAATGCCTAACTGAACAAACTAATGAGCTATTCTCCCTCCGGGAGGAGCAGAGCATTTGTCGCTGGCTCTGACGACGCCATCGTTGCCGGCGAGCATGAGGTACTTGTCCTTCCTTGTGAGCATGGTGCATCCGTAGCCGAGCGCCTCCCCCATCTTCCTCTGCACGAGGTTGGCCAAGTCGGTGCTGGGCACCTCCCTCCCCATCGCCGCCGTGGTGCGCACCCGCTCCAGGAACTGCACCGTGTAGCACATCCTCGGGTTCACCATGTAGTAGAGCGGGTCGAGGCACTTGAACCCGCCCGCCGTCGTCGCGTAGAACATGGACGTCTCGACGGCGATGCCGACCGGGACAACGTCGTCGCTGAGCTCGGCGAACAGCGGGCTGAACCGCAGCAGGTAGGGCTCGCGGCAGGTGGTGCCCTCGGGGCAGACGACGACGAGGTCGCCGCGGTCCAGGAGGCGCGCCATGGCGCGGCCGTCGCTGTCGCGGTCGCGCGTCAGCCGCACGGTGCGGCCGATCGGCGAGATGAGCTCCGACAGCCGGCTGAGGCTGTAGGACACGGCGCGCACCTGCCGGTCCAGCGCCACCGAGACGTACACCGGGTCGATGAGCGTGCGGTGGTTGCACACGAACAGCTGCCCGCGGCCGCGGCCGTGGCCGGGCGGGGGACCCGGCCGCTCCCCCTTGAGCCGCCACGACATGCCGGTGGCCGCCAGGATGGGCGTGGAGTACCTGTACGGCACGGTGAGCGCGACGGCGAGACGGGCGGCACCCAGGGCGGCGCCGATAGGGAGCCACATGAACATGGCGAGCGTGCTGCCGGCGGTTGGCCGGAGCGCGAGCCGGCCGTCGTGGAACACCATGGCCTTCGGGTACTTGGCCCTTGGCAGCGCTTGCCACCCGGCCTTGTCCTCCTGCGTCACGTGGTAGACCTCCTGCTCGTGCGTACATATACACAAAGTAAAGGGTCACAAGTTTCCGGCACGTAACACAGTACTACGTATACTAACTAACTACAGTACGACGACACATGAGAAAATGAATAAATTTGCACGAGTTGGACATAATTCCCAACCGTTTGATGCTACTTTGCGCGGCAACTTTTGCATGTAGTATGAATAAGATTAGGCTCGTCCGTGACTATGCAACCACTTGTGCGTGAGACCAACTGTTTCATTGAAGGGGTGACAGGTATCATACTACTGCTCCATGGAGTACTTTGTCAGTTCAGGCGGGAATTTAATTATCACGATCGGAGCTAGCAGAAAGGGCAAATCAAGCATGAATGCTTGCACGGGCATCACTTACGGCACCTACTATTTTGAGTTTTTGACAGATGAAATGTCTGAATCGTGTGCACTTACCTCCTTGTATGCATGATTTTGTACTACCTCTAGCTAAAGATGTAATGTTCTTCCGGTAAAACAACGTACGTTCTTAAGACCCATCACGCCACATGCTAAATTTATAAATTAATGGAGAAAGAAGTCTCGTTAATACAGGCAAAAAAAACTTTGTATGTACGTATGACAAGAAACAAGAAAGACTCAATTACAAATCTGACATCAGATTTTTGACCATAACAAATCAAAGGTTTTTTAGGTCAACGTATGTTTGCTAATGATGGCAATTCTAGTCTGCAATCATGGCAAATCCGTCTCAGTTTTTTTCCAGAAAATTGTCGTGCTTAACTCAATTTGTCATTATCATACACATAAATGGCCAAAAAATGTTTGATTTGTCGTGCTTAAAAATCTAACTTCAGATTTGTAGTTGAGTCCTTTCCTTTTTAGTAATGTTAAAAATTTGACGTCAGATTTTTAACACTACCGGAAAAGAAATTCATGCATGTGCTTCATATTTTGTTACACTTAGAAAATGCATGTAATAAATTTTCATATGCAAGGTAATAATGGTACAGCAGTACCTTGCAACATCGTGAGAGAGGATGTTGGAGAAACTCCAAGGAGCCAGAGAGGCCCACAGCATCACTCTCCAGCATGATCTTCTTCTTCTCCAACGCCACCTCTTCCTCCTCCATGAGACCGGTGTAGAACCCACAGAGCACCTTCATCCGCCTCCCCACTACCACGTCCGCCCCGAGATATTCCCTCAGGAACCCCTCCACCATCACCCTCGGCATATTCGTCACGCAGACCCTCCTCTTGGCGCCTCTTATCGCCTCGAATGCTTCCGCGGCCACGTCCTCCATGAACCACTTTGGCAACACGGCGCGGCCGGCGCGGAACCGGCTCTCCCGGAGGCCGCAGAAGGCCGCCATGGCCATGACCCTCAGCGCCAGGACGCCGCCGATGCCCACGCAGCAGAGCAGAGGGTAGAGGAGGAGGAGCACGGCGCCTCGCAGGAACCCTCCCGCCTCCAGCGCCACGAGCATGAAGTAGGGGAAGAGGCCGGAGGGTGACGAGCGGAGGAGGCCGCCGTCGACGTCGACGACGAGGGTCCGCGCGGCGGCGAGCCTGTCATTCGCCATGGGAGGGTGCTGTCGCTGCAGCGGCGTGGACGGGAACGCGGCGGCGGTGCTACCGCCCTTGCTGCTCGAGAGCCATGGCCTCCCCTGGAAGATGAGCGAGAGCAAGGTGGAGAAGAGCCTCTGCGGCAGCTTCTTCTTGGCCATTGTCGACGAGCTTAAGTTTGTTGGCAGAACGCTCCCCCCTTCCCCACCGGTGGTTTAATATGCTAGTGGAAGCTATGGCCGGGCGGATTGGGCTGGTTGGAGAGAGGTCGGTGTATGTATGGATGATGGATTGCCCCTTATATCGGCAACTACAACCAACGAGAGCTCTCGCCTGTTGTTGAAAGTTGAAACATGCATGAAATGCGTTATATCGTACGTATAGCTATCATGCATCTGCCATGTGTGTGACGGTTCGGCGAGGAAACAATTGACCGGCCAGTACCCTGAACGGAAACTGCACGGACCTTAAAGACACGTACGTACGTACGTATACGTACGTACTGATGTAGTGATACGTGGGATTGTACATTGTAGTGCATTGCCCTTTAGTCGGTAAAGAAAAAGTAGCACGTTAATCACTCTACCTTTTGCAGATAGTAACTGGATGCATCACGGAGACTCAACTTGCCACTTTTCCTGCACGTACGGAGTATAGCCTTTTCTTCTCCAGAGGGATGGATATTGATTGGGCCAGCACGTACGTACACGACATATGTGATATGTCCCACACCGACCTGCCGGCCGGCGACTTGAAGTTTTCGCCATGGACGACTTGTATGTATGCAGAGGTGATATGATGAGTTTGGAACTACGCAGGCACCTAGCTAGCAATCTACCTAACTATACCTAACCTGCACTGCATATGGCCCTCACTCTCGCCGTGATTTGCGTTCGAACAGAGCAACGAGGCATCCGTGCCGCCAAAGGAGCCTGGACTTTTGAGTTGGTCTCAGGGATGGAAACGCTGCCGTGTCGGTCAAACTCTAGGTATGATTTGTCTTCTCAAAGAGAAGAAGAGAAGAAGACGGAAAAAAGTTCCTCGGAAGAGCCAAATCCCCCTGATATAGTGTTTGAAAATGAGTTTGGAATTACAGAGGCACCTAGCTAGTACTCATTTTATTCTTGTATTTTTCTTGTAGCAACCGGCAGAAACTCTACCTTTTCATTAAAATTCATTTAAGAAGAACTGAAGAAGAGAATTGACCAGTTAATATGGTAAGTGATCAAAAGTCGATACAACTCCAACACACACCAGCCCCAGTCTAAATATCAACAAGTCGACAACACTGTCAGCCTTGTGACCATAGTGGACACCATACAACACGACATAGAGTTGTAGCGGCGGCAAGACAACACAAAGCACAAGGCACATTCATATGGAAGAATACCATACCTCCAAGTTGACGCCCCAAGGGGGGAAGTGACAGGCACACCGTTGATGCCCACTCCGGCCAAAGCCGAAGCAAGGGTTTTCACCCAGAGAGTTTGAGACCCAACTGGATATGGGGGATGAATGGGCTCCTCGAGTGCACCTCAAAAGAGGGAAATGACGCACGTGGATGTCGTTGTTGTCAGCCGTAGTGTGAGGCTTTCACCTGGAGCTCACCAAACGCAAAATCACCGCATCACGTTCAACTATCCGCCCAGCAATTGTAGCCTTGCATCCCAGACAAGCCGCTACCGCAAACAACCACCACCATGGCAACATACCATATAGCAGCACCTCAAATCTGCCATGGCCACCCCAACCCAACCCCCGGCTGATCGCGCGGCCATCCATGTCACAATGCATCCACTAGCAGGCATGAACCACCGCGGGCTACATCTTGCCAGGGGATGCCTAGATCCACCGCCATCAGATGGTATCACGGCCAGCACGCGGCACTGTCGACCACCAAGATGACCAACATGATCTCTAGAGAGACGGCATGGCCTTCGCGACCAACGGGGGAACCAAACCTGTCGCACTTGTGATAGCCCCACACTAGGTGCTAGATACGTATTGAGCATCCCTGGATCTGTGACCATGCCGCCTACTGGGACTCGAGCCACACCGCACAACACCTCGATGCCAGACCAAGTTGTTGCAACAATAACTATTGACCGACCAAGCCACCACAGGATGCCACCACCCTAGCCTCCCAATTATTGTTGCACACTGCACCAATGCATGCCGTTGCCGCCCCGCCTCCGAGCACCGACGGTCGAGGCAGCCAAAGGACCCCCCCCCTCCCCTGAGGAGTGGGGAACACTGTGATAGACTACACGTGCAGAGGGTTTAGTTGTAGCCTTTTCAAAATAAAAGTATCGATCCCACACGGAGCACAGGAATCAAAACTTTTATCTCTTGGGTGGCTCAAATATTATGCATGCAAGTTGTGAGTAACCCAAAGCAATAGCTATGTAATAGAAATGGTGTAGCAAACATAAAAGTAAATACTGCAATAAAAGTAAATAGTGAGGGTTCCAAATGATAGTCTTGAAACCAATAGGACTAAAGTGTTCCCAGGGAGTCCGGAATCCCTTCTAGTGTGCATCTATAGAGGTGCCTAAACACAATGCTACATTGGATTCCTAAGCCACTTTGCATATTTCTATTTGTGGGCAGAGCCAATACAGATACATGCATACACTCAGCAGCCCCATGTCACATACTCCACCACCATTCTTCCCCACTCCGGTTACCAAATGGTGATTAAGGGGAAAAGGGTCCCCGTGGACGCAGCCTATAGGTGGTCTTTGTTTTAACCCCTGCTGCAACAATCCTGGACAAAGGGAGATGGAGCATGTCATGTCACCCACCACCACAACCAACCATTCCACCAGCATTAATAACCTTCCGTCCAAAATTGGCATACATTGGATGGTTGACTTCACCCAACATCAATAAGATCATTAATATAAACATGCAAAGAGGATATTCAATCCTAATATCAAATGATCTATTACACACTATGGTTCATCCATATCCTTGAGGACTAGTGGAACTACTCACTCATGAAGGCAACAAACATCATAACACTGGTGATGGAGAACATGAATGAATCACACACGTAACACACAAGTTGTCCCCTTTAGGGTTTTTGAGATTGCAATGAATAGGATGATGATGATGATGATGATGATGACAATGAAGCCTTCCCGGTGATGATGGTGGAGGCGACGGCTGATACGTCTCCGTCGTATCTACTTTTCCAAACACTTTTGCCCTTGTTTTGGACTCTAACTTGCATGATTTGAATGGAACTAACTCGGACTGACGATATTTTCAGCAGAATTGCCATGGTGTTATTTTTGCGCAAAAATAAAAGTTCTCAGAATGACCTGAAAATCAACAGAGAATTATTTTGGAATATATAAAAAATACTGGAAGGAAGATCCACGTCAGGGGGGGCCTCCACCTGTCCACGAGGGTGGGGGCGCGCCCCCTGCCTCGTGGGCCCCTTGACGCTCCACCGACCTCAACCTTGACTCCATATATTCACTCTCAGGGAGAAAAAAATCAGGGAGAAGGATTCATCGCGTTTTACGATACGGAGCCGCCGCCAAGCCCTAAACTCTCTCGGGAGGGCTGATAACCCACAAGTATAGGGGATCGCAACAGTTTTTGAGGGTAGAGTATTCAACCCAAATTTATTGATTCGGCACAAGGGGAGCCAAAGAATATTCTCAAGTATTAGCAGCTGAGTTGTCAATTCAACCACACCTGGAAACTTAGCATCTGCAGCAAAGTGTTTAGTAGCAAAGTAATATGATAGTAGTGGTAGCGATAGCAAAAGGTAACGATAGCAAAAGTAATGTTTTGGGTATTTTGTAGTGATTGTAACAATAGCAATAGAAAAGTAAATAAGCGAAGAACAATATATGGAAAGCTCGTAGGCAATGGATCGGTGATAGAGAATTATGCCGGATGTGGTTCATCATGTAACAGTCATAACCTAGGGTGACACAGAACTAGCTCCAATTCATCAATGTAATGTAGGCATGTATTCCGAATATAGTCATACGTGCTTATGGAAAAGAACTTGCATGACATCTTTTGTCCTACCCTCACGTGGCAGCGGGGTCCTAGCGGAAACTAAGGGATATTAAGGCCTCCTTTTAATAGAGTACTGGACCAAAGCATTAACACATAGTGAATACATGAACTCCTCATACTACGGTCATCATCGGAAGTGGTCCCGACTATTGTCACTTCGGGGTTGCCGGATCATAACACATAGTAGGTGACTATGGACTTGCAAGATAGGATCAAGAACTCTTATATATTCATGAAAACACAATAGGTTCAGATCTGAAATCATGGCACTCGGGCCCTAGTGACAAGCATTAAGCATAGCAAAGTCATAGCAATATCAATCTCAGAACATAGTGGATACTAGGGATCAAACCCTAACAAAACTAACTCGATTACATGATAAATCTCATCCAACCTATCACCATCCATCAAGCCTACGATGGATTTACTCATGCACGGCGGTGAGCATCATGAAATTGGTGATGGAGGAAGGTTGATGATGACGATGGCGACGGATTCCCCTCTCCGGAGTCCCGAACGGACTCCAGATCAGCCCTCCCGAGAGAGTTTAGGGCTTGGCGGCGGCTCCGTATCGTAAAACGCGATGAATCTTTCTCCTCTATTTTTTCTCTTCGAACACGAATATATAGAGTTGGAGTTGAGGTCGGAGGAGCTCTAGGGGGCCCACGAGGTAGGGGCGCGCCCAGGGCGGGCAGGCGCACCCCCACCCTTGTGGCTAGGGTGTGGGCCCCCTAGTCTTGATCTTTTGCCAGTATTTTTTTAATATTTCCAAAAATAGTCTCTGTGAAGTTTCAGGTCATTCCGAGAACTTTTGTTTCTGCACATAAATAACACCATGGCAATTCTGCTGAAAACAGCGTCACTCCGGGTTAGTTCCATTCTAATCATGCAAGTTAGAGTCCAAAACAAGGGCAAAAGTGTTTGGAAAATTAGATACAACGGAGACGTATCAACTCCCCCAAGCTTAAACCTTTGCTTGTCCTCAAGCAATTCAGTTGACAAACTGAAAGTGATAAAGAAAAACTTTTACAAACTCTGTTTTCTCTTCTTGTTGTAAATATGTAAAGCCAGCATTCAAGTTTTCAGCAAAGATTATAAACTAACAATATTCACAATAACGCTTAGGTCTCGTGTTTACTCATATCAATGGCATAATCAACTAGCGAGCAATAATAATAAATCTCGGGTGACTACACTTTCTCAAAACAATCATAATATGATATAACAAGATGGTATCTCGCCAGCCCTTTCTAACACCGCAAAACATAAATGCAGAGCACCTTTAAAGATCAAGGACTGACTAGACATTGTAATTCATGGTAAAAGAGATCTAGTCAAGTCATACTCGATGTAAACTAATGAGTAATGGATGCAAATGACATAGGTGCTCTCCAGCGGGTGCTTTTTAATAAGAGGAGGATGACTCAGCATAAAAGTAAATAGATAGGCCCTTCGCAGAGGGAAGCAGGGATTTGTAGAGGTGCTAGAGCTCGGAGATAGAAAATCGCAGCAAAATGAGCTAGAACTCGTGCTTGAGCTGGATAATGGTGTTTGTGGGAGGAAGAAGGAGTGCGTGGGTGCAGGAATAAGTGGAGGAGGGCCACCATGGGCCCACGAGGCAGGGGGCGCGCCATGGACCCTCGTGGCCAGATGCTTGCTCCCCCTGCTGTGTTCTCAGTTGCAGATATTCTCAAATATTCCAGAAAAAAAACATATTTAAATTTCAGGGCATTTGGAGAACTTTTATTTTCGGGGTATTTTTATTTTCGGGATAATTCAAAAAACAGACAGAAATTACTATTTTTGCTTTATTTAATATAAATAACAGAAAGTAAAAAGAGGGTACAGAGAGTTGTATCTTCTAAATTCATCCATCTCATGCTCATCAAAAGGAATCCACTAACAAGGTTGATCAAGTCTTGTTAACAAACTCATTCCGAATAACATAGAACCGGAGAATTTTCGAATAACACTAGGTTACCTCAACGGGGATATACACATCCCCAACAATAAGAATATCATTTCTTCTTGACAGTAGGAAGAGGAAATTCAAAACCTCCAAAAATAATCGATGGAATTTTTCCAATAGAATTGATACTATGGACTTGAGGTTGTTTCCTCGGAAAGTGTACCGTATGCTCATTACCATTAACATGAAAAGTGACATTGCCTTTGGTGCAATCAATAACAGCCCCTGCAGTATTCAAAAAGGGTCTTCCAAGAATAATAGACATACTATCGTCCTCGGGAATATCAAGAATAACAAAGTCCATTAAAATAGTAACGTTTGCAACCACAACAGGCACATCCTCACAAATACCGATACGTATAGCAGTTGATTTATCAGCCATTTGCAAAGATATTTCAGTAGGTGTTAACTTATTCAAATCAAGTCTACGATATAAAGAGAGAGGCATACACTAACACCGGCCCCAAGATCACATAAAGCAGTTCTAACATAGTTTCTTTTAATGGAGCATGGTATAGTTGGTACTCCTGGATCTCCTAGTTTCTTAGGTATTCCACCCTTAAAAGTATAATTAGCAAGCATGGTGGAAATTTCAGCTTCCGGTATCTTTCTTTTATTAGTAACAATATCTTTCATGTACTTAGCATAAGGATTCATTTTGAGCATATCTTAATCGCATACGCAAAAAGATAGGTCTAATCATTTCAGCAAAGCGCTCAAAATCCTCATCATCCTTTTTCTTGGATGGTTTGGGAGGAAAAGGCATAGCTTTTTGAACCCATGGTTCTCTTTCTTTACCATGTTTCCTAGCAACAAAGTCTCTCTTATCATAACGTTGATTCTTTGATTGTGCGTTATCAAGATCAACACTAGGTTCAATTTCTATATCATTATCATTGCTAGGTTGAGCATCATCATGAACATTATCATTAACATTATCACTATTTTCAGGTTCATTACCAGATTGTGTTTCAACATCAGAAATAGAAATATCATTTGGATTCTCAGGTGTTTCAGCAATAGGTTCACTAGAAGCATGCAAAGTCCTATCATTTTTCTTTTTCTTCCTTTTAGAAGGACTAGGTGCATCTATATTATTTCTCTGAGAATCTTGCTCAATTCTCTTAGGGTGGCCTTCAGGATACAAAGGTTCCTGAGTCATTTTACCAGTTCTAGTAGCCACTCTAACAGCATAGTCCTTATTCTTACTATTCAATTTATTGAGAAAATCATTTTGAGCTTTAAGTACTTGCTCTACTTGAGTGGTAACCATAGAGGCATGTTTACTAATAAGTTTAAGTTCACCCTTGACATTAGCCATATAATCACCCAAGTGTTCAAGCATATCAGAACTGCATTTTAATTCTCTACCAAAATAAGCATTGAAGTCTTCTTGCTTAACCATAAATTTATAAAACTCATCTAAGCATGGGCTAGCAAACTTAGTAAATGGGATTTCAGCTTTATCATGTCTATAGAGAGAATTTACCTTTACTACCTGTGTCGGGTTATAAAGACCATGTGTTTCTTCAATAGGCGGTAAACTAAGACCATGTATTTCTTCAATTGGAGGTAAATTCTTAACATCTTTAGCTTTAATACCCTTTTCTTTCATGGATTTCTTTGCCTCTTGCATATCTTCAGGACTGAGAAATAGAATACCCCTTTTTCGGAGTTGGTTTAGGAATAGGCTCAGGAGCTGGCTCAGGAAGTGTCCAATTATTTTCATTTGTCAACATATTATTCAATAAAATTTCAGCTGCATTCGGTGTTCTTTCCCTGAAAACAGAACCAGCACAACTATCCAGGTAATCTCTGGAAGCATCGGTTAGTCCATTATAAAAAATATCAAGTATTTCATTTTTCTTAAGAGGATGATCAGGCAAAGCATTAAGTAATTGGAGAAGCCTCCCCCAAGCTTGTGGGAGACTCTCTTATTCAATTTGCACAAAATTATATATATCCCTTAAGGAAGCTTGTTTCTTATGAGCAGGGAAATATTTAGCAGAGAAGTAATAAATCATATCCTGGGGACTACGCACACAACCAGGATCAAGAGAATTAAACCATATCTTAGCATCATCCTTTAATGAGAACGGAAATATTTTAAGGATATAAAAGTAGAGAGTTCTCTCATCATTAGTGAACAGGGTGGCTATATCATTTAATTTAGTAAGATGTGCCACAACAGTTTCAGATTCATAGCCATAAAAAGGATCAGATTCAACCAAAGTAATTATATCAGGATCAATAGAGAATTCATAATCCTTATCAGTAACAAAGATAGGTGAAGTAGCATAAGCAGGTCATATTTCATTCTAGCATTCAGAGTTTTTTGTTTAATCTTAGCTAATAATTTCTTAAGATCGCTTCTATCATTGCAAGCAAGAAAGTCTCTTTTAGTTTCTTCATCCATAACATAGCCCTCAGGTACAACAGGTAATTCATATTTATTAGGAGAGCCATCATAATCACTTTCATCAGTATTATCAGTTTCCATAATTTCATTCTCTCTAGCCCTAGCAAGTTGTTCATCAAGAAATTCACCAAGTGGCACAATTGTATCAAGCATAGAAGTAGTTTCATCACAAGTATCATGCATAGCAGAAGTGGCATCATCAATAATATGCGACATATCAGAATCAATAGCAGAAGCAGGTTTAGGTGTCGCAAGCTTAGTCAAAACAGAAGCTGAATCAAGTGCAGAGCTAGATGGCAGTTCCTTACCTCCCCTCGTAGTTGAGGGATAAATCTTGGTTTTTGGATCTCTCAAGTTCTTCATAATGATATGCAGATATAAATCCCAAGTGACTCAAAGAATAGAGCTATGCTCCCCGGCAACGGCGCCAAAAAATAGTCTTGATAACCCACAAGTATAGGAGATCACAACAGTTTACGAGGGTAGAGTATTCAACCCAAATTTATTAATTCGACACAAGGGGGGCCAAAGAATATTCTCAAGTATTAGCAGCTAAGTTGTCAATTCAACCACGCCTGGAAACTTAGTATCTGCAGCAAAGTGTCTAGTAGCAAAGTAATATGATAGTAGTGGTAGCGATAGCAAAAGGTAACAGTAGCAAAAGTAATGTTTTTGGGTATTTTGTAGTGATTGTAACAATAGCAACGGAAAAGTAAAATAAGCGAAGAACAATATATGGAAAGCTCGTAGGCAATGGATCGGTGATAGAGAATTATGCCGGATGTGGTTCATCATGTAACAGTCATAACCTAGGGTGACACATAACTAGCTCCAATTCATCCATGTAATGTAGGCATGTATTCCGAATATAGTCATACGTGCTTATGGAAAAGAACTTGCCTGACATCTTTTGTCCTACCCTCCCGTGGCAGCGGGGTCCTAGCAGAAACTAAGGGATATTAAGGCCTACTTTTAATAGAGTACCGGACCAAAGCATTAACACCTAGTGAATACATGAACTCCTCAAACTACGGTCATCACCGGAAGTGGTCCCGATTATTGTAACTTCAGGGTTGTTGGATCATAACACATAGTAGGTGACTATAGACTTGCAAGATAGGATCAAGAAGTCTTATATATTCATGAAAACATAATAGGTTCAGATCTGAAATCATGGCACTCGGGCCCTAGTGACAAGCATTAAGCATAGCAAAGTCATAGGAACATCAATCTCAGAACATAGTTGATACTAGGGATCAAACCCTAACAAAACTAACTCGATTACATGATAAATCTCATCCAACCCATCACCGTCCAGCAAGCCTACGATGGAATTACTCACACACGGCGGTGAGCATCATGAAATTGGTGATGGAGGAAGGTTGATGATGATGATGGCGACAGATTCCCCTCTCCGGAGCCCTGAACGGACTCCAGATCAGCCCTCCCGAGAGAGTTTAGGGCTTGGCGGTGGCTCCGTCTCGTAAAACGTGATGAATCTTTCTCCTCTATTTTTTCTCTCCGAACACGAATATAGAGTTGGAGTTGAGGTCGGAGGAGCTCCAGGGGGCCCACGAGGTAGGGGGCGCGCCCAGGGCGGGCAGGCGCGCCCCCACCCTCGTGGCTAGGGTGTGGGCCCCTGGTCTTGATCTTTTGCCAGTATTTTTTATTATTTCCAAAAATAGTCTCCGTGAAGTTTCAGGTCATTCCGAGAACTTTTGTTTCTGCACATAAATAACACCATGGCAACTCTGCTGAAAACAGCGTCAGTCCGGGTTAGTTCCATTCAAATCATGCAAGTTAGAGTCCAAAACAAGGGCAAAAGTGTTTGGAAAAGTAGATGCGACAAAGACGTATCAAGGGCTGATCTGGAGTACGTTCGGGGCTCCGGAGAGGGGAATCCGTCGCCATCGTCATCATCAACCATCCTCCATCACCAATTTCATGATGCTCACCGCCGTGCGTGAGTAATTCCATCATAGGCTTGCTGGACGGTGATGGGTTGGATGAGATTTATCATGTAATCGAGTTAGTTTTGTTAGGGTTTGATCCCTAGTATCCACTATGTTCTGAGATTGATGTTGCTATGACTTTGCTATTTTTAATGCTTGTCACTAGGGTCCGAGAGCCATGATTTCACATCTGGACCTATTATGTTTTCATCAATATATGAGAGTTCTTGATCCTATCTTGCAAGTCTATAGTCACCTACTACCTATTTTTTTTAAATAATACATTTTTTTAATTAATTTGTATAAATATTACGCCTATATTTTTATTTTCAAAAATAATACACCATCGGCCTGCTGCAGGCTGACTGGGCCTAGTCGGCCCACCACAAGCCGATTGGCTTCCAGTCGGCCCGCAGCAAGCCAACTGGGACTAATTGACTTGCTGCGAACCAATTAGTCCCAGTCGGCTTGCTGCAGGCCGACTAGAAGCCAATCGGCCTGTGGTGGGCCGACTAGGTGCATGTGGCCATTTTTCCTTTTCTGTTTTTGGTTTTAGTTGTTGTTTTCTATTTATTCTAGCTATCAAATGAATCTGGTTTGTGTTGAAACTTTTTGCATAAATTACTAGCAATATTAACATGCCACATATAAATTTTCATAATTTTTGGAAAACCACATATTTACATTTGTATTTGATAGCTCCTGGTGAATATAGATAGGGTTCAAATTTATTTATCCAATTTGGATTTTTTTTATAGATAGGAATCCTCAAATTGTTTCACAAAAATTGTTTCATAAGCCAAAAAAGTATTCTCAAATTGTTTCACAGAAAATTTTAAACTATTCTCCTCGATATTTTAACATCTATAAAAATAAAAAAGATCAATTTGGATAGATAAATTTAAACCCTATCTATATTCACCAGGAGCTATCTAATACAATTGTAAATATGTGGTTTCCCAAAAATTATGAAAATTTATATGTGGCTTGTTAATATTGCTAGTAATTTATGCAAAAAGTTTCAACACAAACCATATTCATTTGATAGTTAGAATAAATAGAAAACAACAACTTAAACCAAAAACAGAAAAAGAAAAATGGCCACATGCACCTAGTCGGCCCGCAGCAAGCCGACTGGAACTAATTGGTTCGCAGCAAGCCAATTAGTCCCAGTCGGCTTGCTGCGGGCCGACTGGAAGTCAATCGGCCTGCGGTGGGCTGACTAGGCCCAGTCAGCCTGCAGTAGGCCGATGGTGTATTATTTTTAAAAATAAAAATATCGGCGTAATATTTATGCAAATTAATTAAAAAATTGTATTATCTTAAAAAAAATAGCCACCTACTATGTGTTATGATCCGGCAACCCCGAAGTGACAATAATCGGGACCACTCCCGGTGATGACCGTAGTTTGAGGAGTTCATGTATTCACTATGTGTTAATGCTTTGTTCCGGTACTCTATTAAAAGGAGGCCTTAATATCCCTTAGTTTCTAATAGGACCTCGCTGCCACGGGAGGGTAGGACAAAAGATGTCATGCAAGTTCTTTTCCATAAGCACGTATGACTATATTCGGAATACATGCCTACATTACATTGATGAATTGGATCTAGTTCTGTGTCACCCTATGTTATGACTGTTACATGATGAGCCGCATCCGGCATAATTCTCCATCACCGATCCATTGCCTACGATCTTTCCATATATTGTTCTCCACTTATTTACTTTTCCGTTGCTATTGTTATCCTCACTATAAAACACCAAAAATATTACTTTTGCTACCGTTACCTTTTGCCACTGTTACCACTACTATCATATTACTTTGCTACTAAATACCTTGCTGCAGATATTAAGTTTCCAGGTGTGGTTGAATTGACAACTCAGCTACTAATAATTGAGAATATTTTTTGGCTCCCCTTGTGTCGAATCAATACATTTGGGTTGAATACTCTACCCTCGAAAATGGTTGCGATCCCCTATACTTGTGGGTTATCAAGACTATTTTCTGGCACCGCTGACGGGGAGCATAGTTCTATTCTTTGAGTCACTTGGGATGTATATCTGCTTATCATTATGAAGAACTTGAAAGATCCAAGAACCAAGATTTATCCTTCAACTACGAGGGGAGGTAAGGAACTGCCATCTAGCTCTGCACTTGATTCACCTTCTGTTTTGAGTAAGCTTGCGACACCTAAACCTGCTTCTGCTATTAATTCTGACATGTCGCATGTTATTGATGATGCCACTTCTGCTATGCATGATACTTATGATGAAACTACTTCTATGCTTGATACTACTATACCACTTGGTGAATTTCTTGATGAACAACTTGCTAGGGCTAGAGAGAATGAAATTATTGAAACTGATAATATTGATGAAAGTGATGATGAAGATTATCCCCTAGATATGAATTACCTGTTGTGCCTGAGGGCTATGCTATGGATGAAGAAACTGCTAGAGACTTTCTTGCTTGCAATGATAGAAGTGATCTTAAGAAATTATTAGCTAAGCTGAAACAAAAAACTCTGAATGCTAGAATGAAATATGATCCTGCTTATGCTACTTCACATATCTTTGTTACTGATAAGGATTATGATTTCTCTATTGACCCTGATATAATTACTTTGGTTGAATCTGATCCTTTCTATGGCTATGAATCTGAAATTGTTGTGGCACATCTTACTAAATTTAATGATATAGCCACCCTGTTCACTAATGATGAGAAAACTCGCTATTACTATATCCTTAAATTATTTCCATTCTCATTAAAGGGTGATGCTAAGACATGGTTTAATTCTCTTGATCCTGGTTGTGTGCGTAGTCCCCAGGATATGATTTATTACTTCTCTGCTAAATATTTCCCCGCTCATAAGAAACAAGCTACTTTAAGGGAAATATATAATTTTGTGCAAATTGAAGAAGAGAGTCTCCCACAAGCTTGGTGGAGGCTTCTCCAATTACTTAATGCTTTGCCTGATCATCCTCTTAAGAAAAATGAAATACTTGATATCTTTTATAATGAACTAACCGATGCTTCCAGAGACCACCTGGATAGTTGTGTTGGTTGTGTTTTCAGGGAAAGAACATGAGATGAAACTAAAATTTTATTGAATAATATGTTGACCAATGAAAATAATTGGACACTTCCTAATCCAATCCTTGATCCAATTCATGAACCAACTCCTAAGCCAACTCCGAAGAAAAGGGGTATTCTATTTCTCAGTCCTGAAGATATACAAGAGGCAAAGAAATCTATGAATGAAAAAGGTATTAAAGCTGAAGATGTTAAGAATTTACCTCCTGTTGAAGAAATACATGGTCTTAATTTGCCGCATGTTGATGAAATACATGGTCTTGATAACCCGACACAGGTAATAAAGGTAAATTCTCTCTATAGATATGATAAAGCTGAAATCCCTCCTACTAAGTTTGCTAGCCAATGCTTAGATGAGTTTGATAACTTTATGGTTAAGCAAGAAGATTTTAATGCTTATGTTGGTAGACAATTGAAATATAATGCTTATATGATTGAACGCTTGAGTGATTATATGGCTAATGTTAAAGGTGAACTAAAACTTATTAGTAAACATGCTTCTATGGTTACCACTCAAGTAGAACAAGTACTTAAAACTCAGAATGATTTGCTCAATGAATTAAATAGTAAGAAAAATGATAATGCTATTAGAATTATGACTAAAGGTGGTAAAATGACTCAGGAACCTTTGTATCCTGAGGGCCATCCTAAGAGAATTGAGCAAGATTCTCAAAGAACTAATATTGATGCACCTAGTCCTTCTAAAAGGAAGAAAAAGAAAAATGATAGGACTTTGCATGCTTCTAGTGAACCTGTTGTTGACACGCCTGAGAATCCTAATGATATTTCTATTTCTGATGTTGAAACACAATTTGGCAATGAATATGAACCTAGTAATAATGTTAATGATGATGTTCATGTCGATGCTCAACCTAGCAATAATAATGATGTAGAGATTGAACCTGATGTTGATCTTGATAACCCACAATCAAAGAATCAACGTTATGATAAGAGAGACTTTGTTGCTAGGAAGCACAGTAAAGAAAGAGAACCATGGGTTCAGAAACCCATGCCTTTTCCTCCTAAACCATCCAAGAAAAAGGATGATGAGGATTTTGAGCGCTTTGCTGAAATGATTAGACCTATCTTCTTACGTATGCGTTTGACTGATATGCTCAAAATGAATCCTTATGCTAAGCATATGAAAGATATTGTTACTAATAAAAGAAAGATACCGGAAGCTGAAATTTCCACCATGCTTGCTAATTATACTTTTAAGGGTGGAATACCAAAGAAACTTGGAGATCCAGGAGTACCAACTATACCGTGCTCCATTAAAAGAAACTATGTTAGAACTGCTTTATGTGATCTTGGAGCCGGTGTTAGTGTTATGCCTCTCTCTTTATATCATAGACTTGATTTGAATAAGTTGACACCTACTGAAATATCTTTGCAAATGGTTGATAAATCAACTGCTATACCTGTCGGTATTTGTGAGGATGTGCCTGTTGTGGTTACAAACGTTACTATTTTAACGGACTTTGTTATTCTTGATATTTCCGAGGACGATAGTATGTCTATTATTCTTGGAAGACCATTTTTGAATACTGCAGGGACTGTTATTGATTGCACCAAAGGCAATGTCAATTTTCATGTTAATGGCAATGAGCATACGGTACACTTTCCGGGGAAACAACCTGAAGTTCATAGTATCAATTCTATTGGAAAAATTCCAACTATTACTATTGGAGGTTTTGAATTTCCTCTTCCTACTGTTAAGAAGAAATATGATATACTTGTTGTTGGGGACATGCATATCCCCGTTGAGGTAACCTAGTGTTATTCGAAAATTCTCCGGTTCCATGTTATTCGGAATGAGTTTGTTAACAAGACCTGATCAACCTTGTTAGTGGATTCCTTTTGATGAGTATGAGATGGATGAATTTAGAAAACACAACTCTCTGTACCCTCTTTTTACTTTCTGTTATTTAGTTGGAATAAAGCAAAAGTAGTATATTCTGTCTGTTTTCTGAATTATCCGTGCAATAAAAAATACCCCGAAAATAAAGGTTCTCCAAATGCCCTGAAAATTAAATATGATTTTTTCTAGAATATTTGAGAATATCATGCACTGAAAACACAGCAGGGGAAGCAAGAACCTGGCCACAAGGGTGGAGGGCGCGCCCCCTGCCTCGTGGGCCCACGGTGGCTCCCCTCCACTTATTCCAGCTACCACACACTCCTTCCTTCCACAATCATCACTAGCCAGCTCAAACTCGAGTCCAAGCTCATCTTGCTGCCATTTTCGATCTGCTTGCTCAAAGCTCCATTCACAAAACTGCTTTGGGAGATTGTTCTTTGGTATGTGACTCCTCCAATGGTCCAATTAGTTTTTGTTCTAGTGCTTTATTCATTGCATATTTTTGCTGCTTAGGTGACCCTGTTCTTGAGCTTGCATGTCAAATTTATGTGGTGAAAAGTAGTTTTGATGCATGATATTGCCTCTAGGCACTTGTAGGAGTAGTTTTGATGCATGATATTGCCTCAGGTGCGGGCTTGTGAATGGCCGTCATAGGACTTTATGGATCGAGCAGGAATCAAGGAAGAATTTAACGCGTATGTGCGTAATGCCGATCTTGAGAGCTTCGAGGCAGATAAGTGCCGCCAATACCACTATCTCACTGATTCCTTTGTGAGAAGGTTTGAATTTTCATCATCACGCAATTCTCAAACTGTCCTATTTGATCTTTATGAAAATTCTTATACTATGGACTTAGAGGATTTTAATACTGCTTGCAAACTTCCACAATGGGGCAGCACTAGTGAGCCTCGCAAATCTGAGTTTAGAGATTTTCTTGCTAGTATAACTGTGGGGGAATCTAGAGATAACAAGCTACCATAGGGAGTATTCATTTTCCTGCTATATATTATTTTGCTCTCTTCATAGGTAGGTGCATAAATGGTAAAGATGAAGCATGTCACATGTGTGTCCCTGACCTCAGTGTTCTCAGGAGTGCTATATTAGGAGATAAACATTATAATTTGGGAGCCATTGTTGCATGTAGGTTGCATAATAATAGATTTAATGGAGATTTCTTTGGTGGAATTTATGCAACCCTTCTAGCTAATTTTCTTGATATACCCATACGTGGTATGATATTGAGTTGCCTCCTGTTTATTTAGATTATGAGGCTATGGCTCGTCATCAGTTTGTTGAGAGGAACGATCATTTTCTCCAGTACCGACTAATATTTGACAGACGACGCACCTATCACGTCGCTCTCCCTGCTCCTACTTTCTTTGACTTTCAGGCAAAAGGGAGATATGTCATAACTAGGGAAGAGGCGAACGAGTATGAGAGGAGGACTGAGACAGCTCACCTCCACGCTGCAGCCCATGATGCAATAGCTGCTGCATCTCGGTACGACCCCAACTACAACTTTGGATATCCGCCAGGCCAGCCGTGGCCATAGAACAACTTAGGCCAAAAGCCTAAGCTTGGGGGAGTACGTATTTCTCACCGACATTACATTCATGTTCACACACTCATTGCTAGTTGTCGGTGTTCATACTTTTTCACTGTATCATCCATGCTAGTTTATTTTCCTTTTTATGCTTTCTTCTTGTGTGTTTGATAAACCTTAAGAAAAACAAAAAAATTAGTTGTAAGCTTTTAATTAGTTTACTTTCCATGCTTGTAGTAGTAATTAAAAAGAAAACCCAAAAAGATTTCTCGTTCTTCTTTTGTTTGTTGGGAGCTTTCCCGTGTAAATAGTTTTATTTCTTTTCTTGTTCTTTGGGGGTCGAGAGGAGAAGACCATAATGAAAATGTTAAAGTGGCTCTTATATGCATTATTGTTGATCTAACAAAGAGCCCATATTACCTTGTCTTCTCTCTCGAATTGAATGCTTGCAGATTCTAGCTTAGTCCAATACACGTGCACTATTATTATTATTTGCATCGTTCGGTCATGCAAGTGAAAGGCAATAATTATGATTATATGATGAACTTATTAAGATGAGAAAAGCGGGTATGAACTCGACCTCTCTTGTTTTGTAAATATTATTAGTTCATCGTTCCTAATTCAGCCTATTATGAATAAACATGTTTGCAATGACAATTAGAGATTATAGTTGTTTATGCCATGCTTAATTAGCTAGGAGCTTATAATGGTTTACCTTGCGTGCCAACATGCTATTAAAATGGTTGCGATGTGATGTAATGACCCGACCCAAAATCGGTCAAGTCTCTGTGTAGCTGTACCATCCCAAGATCATGCTGGCACACATAGTACATTGATGAAAAGATTCAAAGTTCAATCACACCTGAATTTATTACACGATTCTCATATCGAGTCTTTATTACATCATAATAAATTCGGCCGAAGGCCAACTCATGAGAAATAAACTAAATAAGCTGCGGAAGCGTAGACGAGTAGCGAGTCCATCCGACTCCATAGGGCAATCGCCAAGCGTAGATCGTAGCCTCACTCCTGGTCGGAAAACTCCTCTCCAACATGAGACGTTGCAGCCGTGTAGGTCAGCATTTAGAATATACCGACAAGTCATAGAGAAAACAACAATAATAAAGCTAACACTATATGCAATTTGGCTGTGGGGCTCTAAGTTTTATGTTTTTGCGAAAAAGCCAGTTTTTCCCTACAGCAAAGGACTTGCTTACAATTACTACAAAATGTTGGTAGTTATTGAGATGGTTCCGCCAACCAATGTCTCATTCCCAATTATTAATTTAACCACTCAATTAATTTATTTGTTCGGTGTTGAGATTTCCGAAATACTCCAGTTTCCAGAGGCTCATTTGTCCGTAACCGGGGACACAACTAATCGATTAGGTTGTTACTTTGCAGAGTCTTGTGCACTTTACCCGCAAGAATCGTTCCCTCCTTTATGTCCTCGCACTGCCTGGTGTTTGAAGACGGGATGAACGAAACAGGGTCTTCCGTAGAGTTTCTCTGAGCACTGCCGGTACCCATCCATGTCCTACCGTTCTTCTACATCTGCTGGCACCGTCCGTCCAGAGTCACACCTAAGGTCAACCCAGCCAAAGCCCATAATGGCTTGCGGGTGCACATGTAAGCTTCCGGTCAAGGGGTATCCATCCGTCTCTTCGTGGCTGGGTGAAGCTTTCCGCAAGATGTCATGGCACTTCTCCATGCATCCCGGCCATCCGCTGGTTTCTCCAGGGTGCCCGTCAACCGTCCTCCACCCAGTAGTGAAATAGAAGTCCATCTTGATCATGAAGTCATGGGGTTGTCATCATCTTGACTCTCACATCTCCCTTATGAATCTCTCAACCAACCCCGTCTACGAGCATAGCAAGGTAAACTACATCGTCCCGGGCAATAGTAGCAAGGGGAGTTGGGATCAATCAGAAAGCACACAGTACACTCAAAAATACTTTGTCCCGGCTGGAAGTACATACTATTTTGTCCGGTCATGTAGCTCCTTCAGTGTAGCTGAGTTAGTTTCATCTGTTATCCATCCTTACAGTTGGTTAAAACTGCAGTATAAGAACACCAACCAAACACCTTGATAGTTTTGGTAAAACTGAGAAAAACCATGGTTTAAAGAAACTGAAGTATTGCTTTCCCACACATAAGAATACTGTGGTTTTCAATTACCATGGTTTGTTAAAAACTTTGTTGCCAAACTAGCCCTAAACTACATCGTCCCGGGCAATAGTAGCAAGGGGAGTTGGGTTCATCCTACCTCATGATACTACTCAAGACATAACTTCAAATTCTCCTACTGCATGCATGGTGGGGAGGAACAATTCTAATGCAACAAAATCATAGGTATTGTAAAACATGATCAAATGACTTGCCTGGTTGACGGTCTTCAAACGCTAGTGACTCGAGATAGCAAGCTTCGCACTCCGGAAATTCTATCGAGTCAAACAATAGCACAAATAAGTATTTCACTAATAAAATATCAGCAAGCTGAAGGAAAACACACAAGCACTCAAACCAAAATCAAAGAAAACTCGAGGAAAACAAAATCAAGGTTTCCATCACATCAAGCAAATCAATTCAATATCTATTATAGAACTCCTGTTATACCTAAAACAAAACTAATAAGAAAATAAAATAAAACTTTTTATTTTTCTGTAAATAAATGTTCACCCTCTGTAACTACAGAAACTAATCTAAAATAAAATATAGCAGGGGTAAATTAAAATTCTATAATAACTAGAACAGCAGGAAGTGGCAGCAAGCTAAATAAAACTAGAAAAGCTTGATTTGACTAAAACTAATTCTAATATAATTCTACAAATACCCAACAAGTTCCTACTGCTAGGCTAGGTCAAAACTAAGCAGTGACAAAAAGAATCACCTAAAAATAATAATCCTAGCTCAATTTATAGCAGAAATACTAATCTGACTAAAACTAACATAAAACAATTTTTAAAAACCTAAACATGGCCGAATCTAATTTTCTACAGCAACTATAGGAAATTTGCAAACTAGATCAAAAAGAATCAACTAAAAATATTAAATAACCTACTAGATATAGATTTTTCAAGATTGGAACTATTCTGTTTTAAAAACAGAAACAAAGAATAAAACTAAAACAACTAGGGTGCTAACGGGCCGAAACAATGAGCGCTCTCTAAATTATCTAACGCGCGGGCGATCAATAGGTCACTGTGTCCATGGGCTAACAGAAAAAAACCGATCGGTTTGGTCTAACCAAACCTAGTAAATAAACCGGAACAAACCGTGAAATAAAATCGGTCTAATAAAAAAACCTACCCATTCGCTAACTCTAATCTACACCGTAGGTTGCCGATCAAACGGTGGGTTGGAGTCCGGTGGCTTACCGCGGCAGTCGACGGCGAGGAGGGCTCGGGCGTTGGTGGCGGTGGTGTTCCGGTGGTCCGGGGCGGCGGTGGCGAGGTCCGGGTGATGCGGCGGAGCGAGGCGGAGGCGATGGTGGAGTGGTTGGAGCTCGGGGACGGCACGGATGTCGAGGTGTGGCGAAAACAGAGCCCGGTGCTCTGCAGCTCCGGCAACGGGCGGTGATGCTCAAGGCGGTGGCTCCGGCAATCCCTGGACGGAGAGAGGATGTCAGGGAGGTGCGCGCGGTTGAGGGGTTTTGGCTGACAAGATTTGAGGGCAGGGGGATCCTCACCGGAGTCGGAACAGACGGCGGACTGCGGCGGTCGACGGCGAGATCCAAAGGAGGAGGACATGAGGTGCGGTGTGTTTTGGGCTAGGGTTTTAGGGGGATTCGGAAGAGGAGGGGTAGGGCTATTTATAGGGCATCAACTTGGAGCAGGGGGCGACTCGGGATCGTGATCCCGTTGAATTCGGACGTGGCGGCGGCGTCGAAAGCGCTCTGGCGCGGCATAGCATGGCGAGGGGGAAAGAGATGAGGTGGGGCCGGCGCGTCGGTGAGAGAGGGAGAGGGGGTTCGGTCGGGCGCTGAGGTAGGCCGGCTCGGTCGCTGGTGGGCTGCGGCTCGGCGCTGCTGGGCTTGCTGGCTCGGGCGTCGGCTGGGCCGGTTGGCCTGGCTCGCGCCTGGGTCTTACCCCCTTTTTTGAATAGGATAGAGAGAAGAAACTAAACTAAGAGAAAATTATACTATTTTTATATAGGACATACATATATCAAAATTCTCAGGGGAATTAATCCTATAGCGTGGACATTTTTCTAGAGGCAAAACAGAAACTAAAAAAACATTTTCTGCAAACTCCAAATAAAATTCAAATTTGAATTCAAACCTTTTGGCAATATTTTCCTCTGACATTTTTGGAGTGTCATGTTAGCTCCTCTCATACTTTTTCTCAAGTATTTGTCACGGATATTGAGGTAGATTTTCAAATGCCAAGTTGAATCCAAATTCAACCAAAACTCAAAAGCCTCTGAAAATTTCCAAATGTCACTTAAATCAAACAAAATGCATAGATGCTTAGCTAATAATTGTAAAACATTCCAAATTGAAAATTTGGGATGTTACAAACCTACCCACCTTAAGATGAATCTCGCCCTCGAGATTCGGGTTGGTTAGCAAATAGGTGTGGGTGGTCTCGGCGGAGATCTTCTTCTCGCGCCCAGGTGGCTTCCTCCTCAGAGTGGTGGCTCCACAGAACCTTGCAAAATTTGATGATCTTGCTGCGGGTAACTCTGTTCGCAGTCTCAAGAATTCTGACGGATTTCTCCTCATAAGTCAGATCACTATCCAGCTGTATGGCCTCTAGGGGCACTGTGTCTCTCAAAGGAATATCGGCCATCTCGGCATGGCATTTCTTCAGATGGGATACGTGAAAGACATCGTGAACTCCTGACAATCCTTCTGGCAATTCTAGCTTATACGCAACTTCTCCTCTGCGTTCAAGGATTTTGTAGGGGCCAATGAACCTGGGTGCTAATTTTCCTATAACCCCAAATCTCTTGATTCCACGAAGTGGGGACACACGGAGATATGCTCGGTCTCCAACTTCATACGTTATCTCCTTGCGTTTACTGTCGGCATAACTCTTCTGTCTCGACTGGGCTATCTTGAGTCTATCTCGAATCAGCTTGACTTTCTCTTCGGAGTATCTAATAAGATCGGGACCAAAAAGTTTTCGGTCTCTGACACCATCCCACAACAATGGGGTTCTGCACCTCCTTCCATATAGAGCTTCGAAAGGGGCCATCTTCAGACTGGTCTGATAGCTGTTGTTGTACGAGAACTCTGCGTATGGCAAATTGTCATCCCAGCTAGACCCGTAGTCTAGCGCACAGGCTCTCAACATGTCCTCCAGAATCTGGTTGACTCTTTCGGTCTGTCCATCTGTCTGCGGATGAAAAGTTGTACTAAACTTCAACCTCGTACCCATGGTTTCATGCAACTGATTCCAAAATTTTGAGGTAAATTGTGTTCCTCTATCTGACACAATACTCCTTGGAACTCCATGCAGACATACGATCCTGGTCATGTATATCTTGGCTAACTTAGCACTAGTATATGTGGCCTTCACAGGAATGAAATGAGCTACCTTGGTCAAGCGATCAACCACTACCCAGATAGAATCATAACCTGAACGGGTCCTGGGTAATCCTGTGATAAAATCCATTCCAAGTTTTTCCCATTTCCACTCGGGAATCGGCAGTGGTTGAAGTAACCCTGTCGGCTTTTGATGCTCCGCCTTTACTCGCTGACAAACATCGCATACTGCTATGTACTCGGCAATATCCTTCTTCATACCTATCCACCAGAAACTTTCCTTCAAGTCCAGATATATCTTGGTGTTGCCTGGGTGAATCGAGTACGGTGAGTCATGGGCCTCCTGAAGAATTAACTTCCTGACCTCTGGGTCATTAGGCACATAGATACGATCCTCGAACCATAAAGTTCCGTGTTCATCCTCACGAAAACCTTTAGCCTTTCCGTTACTCATATTTTCCTTTATCTCTGCAATTTCCTTGTCCGTCTTCTGCGCTTCACGGATCTTTTCGGTCAGAGTGGACTGAATACCCAAGGTGGTGACAAATCCTCTTGGTACTATTTCCAATCGGAGATCTCTGAGATCGTCGGCTAAATTCTGAGGTAATCCTCCAGCTATGAGGGTGTATACATGGCTTTTACGGCTCAAGGCATCTGCTACAACATTTGCTTTCCCTGGGTGATAATGCAATCTCATATCATAGTCCTTGATCAATTCAAGCCATCTCCTTTGTCTGAGGTTCAACTCCTTCTGCGTGAAAATGTACTTCAAGCTCTTATGATCCGTGTAAACATCACAACTATTTCCGACAAGGAAATCTCTCCACGTCTTGAGTGCGTGCACTACGGCTGCTAACTCCAAATCGTGTGTGGCATAATTCATCTCGTGAGGTCGTAGCTTTCTGGAGGTATAAGCTACAACTTTTCCTTCCTGCATGAGCACTCCTCCGAGCCCTTGACGAGAAGCGTCACAATACACCTGATAATCCTTGTGTATGTCCGGCAAAATGAGTGCTGGGGCTGTAACCAGACGTTTCTTCAACTCCTGAAAACTGACTTCACAATCCTCGGTCCAAATGTACTTGGTTTCCTTCTTCAACAGCTCGGTCATGGGTTTAGCAATCTTGGAGAAATTCTCAATAAATCTCTGATAATATCATGCGAGTCCGAGAAAACTGCGGATCTCCTTGACTGAGGTGGCGGATTGCCAGTTGGTGACCGATTCAACCTTGGTGGGGTCGACCGCTATTCCTTCTCCTGAAATAACATGTCCGAGGAATCCGACTTCCTTCAACGAAAATTCACATTTGCTGAACTTGGCATATAACTGATGTTCTCGGAGTTTCTCCAGGACTAGACGCAGATGTTCCTTGTGCTCTTCCTCGCTCTTGGAGAAAACCAATATGTCATCGATGAACACCACGACAAACTTGTCCAGATATTCCATAAATACCTTGTTCATCATGCTCATGAAATACGCAGGGGCATTAGTCAATCCGAATGACATGATGGTATACTCATATAAACCATACCTGGTCGTGAAGGTTGTTTTGGGTATATCCTGTTCACGAATCTTCAGCTGATGATACCCTAATCGAAGATCGATCTTGGAAAATACCTTGGCTCCGACTAGCTGATCAAATAAATCATTAATCATCGGTAGAGGGTACTTATTCTTGATGGTCACGTCGTTCAATGAACGATAATCTACAACCATTCTCAGGGTTTCATCCTTCTTCTCTACCAAAAGAACTGGGGCTCCCCAAGGTGACGAACTTGGGCGAATATATCCTTTCTCCAATAATTCCTTGATCTGCTGCTTGATCTCTTCCAAATCATTCGAGGGCATCCGATAAGGTCTCTTGGATATTGGGGCTGTGCCAGGTAATAACTCGATCAAAAATTCTATTTCTCTATCCGGTGGCATTCCTGGTAATTCTTCCGGAAATACATCCGGAAAATCTTGTACTACAGGCACTTCTTCCTGAACCACTCCGTGAGGGAATTCACCCGCTTCTTTATCGGTGTGCGTCTGGATACATACTTGATCCTCTTCTGCTCCGGGGTGGTGAGCAAAATCGTCTTGCGGGCACAGTCGATGTTCCCTTAAAACTTCATCAACCAGTCCATGCCTAGGATCACGTCCAATCCCTGGGATTCTAAGACTATGAGGTCTACAGGAAAATCATGATTTCTGATGCTGAGGGTTGCATGACAGCCTAAGCCTGCCATCATCTCTCCTCCTAGAGAAGTGACTTGGATCGGGGTTCTAAGGGTCCTAGTGGGCAACCCATACTTTTCCATAACTACCCTTGATATGAATGAATGCGTTGCACCGGAATCAAAGAGTACCAATACTGGACGTGAGTTTAATAAAAACTTACCAACCACAGTGTCTGGTTGATCATAGACGTCCTCCACATCAATGTGATTCACCTGAGCACGAGGAAAAGGGTTGGGCTTCTTTGCTGAGCTTCCATTGCCGTTGCCGTTCCCATTCCTCTGCTTGGCCTCTGGACAATCGGTGGCGTAGTGTCCTGTCTTCTGGCACTTGAAACAGGTGATATGACTCAGATCCTTCTGAGTCAGAGCAGGACGTTGTTGGTTGCCGTTGCCTCCATTGCCTGACTTGGGGTTGTTGTCGTGGTTGCGATTGTTCCCATTCCCTCCATGGTTATGTCCTCCATGATTGTGTCCTCCATGGGTGTGACAGTTATGTCCTCCCGAGTATGGGGCATAGCAGGGCTTCTGCTGAGCTCCGGAGTTGTACTTTCCCTGGCTATATTTCTGCTTGCGGCTTTCAATCTGCTGCTGCTTGCGTTCAAGTATAGTGGCCTTGTCTACCAGCTCCTGGTAGTTGTTGAAAGTAGCCACCATTAGCTGCATTCCCAGCTCATCATTGAGTCCCTCAAGAAACTTCTCCTGTTTTGCGGCATCTGTGGCCACGTCATCTGGGGCATATCGAGATAATTTGTTGAACTCATCCACACACTGCCCCACAGTACGGTTCCCCTGGCGTAAGTTGCGAAACTCACGCTTCTTCAGACTCATGGCTCCAGCTGAGACATGCGCAGTGCGGAAAGCCCGCTGGAACTGATCCCATGTCATGGTGGCGACCGGATAAGTGGCGGTGTAGTTTTCCCACCAAGAGGCTGCAAGTCCATTCAGTTGATGTGTGGCAAAACGCACCTTCTCAGCATCTGTGCATCCAGCAGTTGTTAGATCCCTTCCAATCTTGCGGAGCCAATCATCAGCTACAATCGGCTCGGTGCTACTAGAGAACACCGGCGGATTCAGCCTTAGGAACCGGGTCAGGTTATCGACAAGGGTGGTGGCGGTGGATTGTTGTTGTTGCCTTGATTTTGGATGAGCATTTGCATTAAGGCATTCTGCTGTTGAATCAGCTGGGTGAGCTCCGGCGGGAAAGTGAAACCGGGGTCACATCTCGGAGGCATCTGGTGTTATGGAGTGGATGAGAAATTAGAATAGAACAAGGGTCTAATGAGAAAATAGCACTACCCAAATGAATGCACAAACACAATCACACCAATCATTTATTCATTCATCTCAAGCAAGGTTCAAACTCGGATTACAAGATCTCACGACTAATCGAAAATAACGGCCTAACTGATCGACGAAAATAAAATAACATGGCGGTCGACTAAATGTCTTCATCAATTATCCCTGCGTCCTCTGGTGCGTCGTCCTCTGGTGCGGCGCCTCCTCTTGCGGCTTCCTTCGGTGGAGCTCTCTTCATAATCCTGGTCATTGCTCACGAGAGGTCCATCATCTCCACTCGGGAAAAGGTCTTCTCCCAGATCCATCTTCTCCTCCAGTGTGGCAATATATTTCTTCCGGTCCTCAAGTCTTTCCATAAAATCCTTGACTTCATCCTCATTCTCATAGTGGGCTTCACGTGCTGCATCCTCTAGTTCAATTTCACAAAGATGCAACTTTTGGACCGTCTTCAAGCTCCTGCGCATCTGAATCTCTAGAGCCCTGATGTGAGCCTCCAAGTCTTGGACATATGAGCGAACGGAGTCGTCATCTATGGTGCGGATAATCTCTCCATCTGCAGTCCTGCGAGAAATCATGGTGTGGTCTGATCCAACAAGCTCGGTCATGTATTCCTCCTGGATGCGTCCAAGTGCACTATGAACTGCTATGTCTCTCCCGAGTATCCAAGTGGGAGCAGTGAACTTGAAGTCAACGGGCGCTGAGAGGCTTCCGAAAGTTCTCCCTGGTATGTGCACCTTAATCCTATAACGACGGTCTTCTGGAAATGCCATGATAGGGGTACCGGTGATAGACGACAGAGCAATCTTCAATTCCTTGGTGATCTGGACCAGCCTCCTGCCGAAAAGCATTGTCTCATCTGGCTGGCAGAACTCCGGGAGCAGAACTGGGATGAACTTGACGGCCATCTAGAATGTTGAAATCGGAGAGAAGTCAGAAATGAACAGGGGAGTATTACGGAATGATAAGGACATAAAATAAAATAGTTTCTTCCTATGGCTTTCTGATCCTAGGGGTTACATCCTACGGTCAGCGTGTGCTCTGAATACCATCTCTGTAACGACCCGACCCAAAATCGGTCAAGTCTCTATGTAGCTGTACCATCCCAAGATCATGCTAGCACACACAGTACATTGATGAAAAGATTCAAAGTTCAATCACACCAGAATTTATTACACGATTCTCATATCGAGTCTTTATTACATCATAATAAATTCGCCGAAGGCCAACTCATGAGAAATAAACTAAATAAGTTGCGGAAGCGTAGACGAGTAGCGAGTCCATCCGACTCCATAGGGAAATCGCCAAGCGTAGATCGTAGCCTCACTCCTGGTCAGAAAACTCCTCTGCAACATGAGACGTTGCAGCCGTGTAGGTCCGCATTTAGAATATGCCGGCAAGTCATAGAGAAAACAACAATAATAAAGCTAACACTATATGCAATTTGGCTGTGGGGCTCTAAGTTATATGTTTTTGCAAAAAAGCCAGTTTTTCCCTACAGCAAAGGACTTGCTTACAATTACTACAAAATGTTGGTAATTATTGAGATGGTTCCACCAACCAATGTCTCATTCCCAATTATTAATTTAACCACTCAATTAATTTATTTGTTCAGTGTTGAGATTTCCGAAATACTCCAGTTTCCAGAGGCTCATTTGTCCGTAACCGGGGACACGGCTAACCGGGGACACGGCCAAAGACAATCTAGAATAGATGAAACGAACATCGTTGAGAAGAAGTGATAATTGATCTTGCGGTTGTTGAAATGATTGTATCCACTTGAAGAGAAAACACGCCGGTTGAAAAGAATTTTAGATGACAATCTCGATGACCAAGAAGGATTAGTATTCACATAGGAGTATGAGAACACCATTTGGGGAAGGTATGGAATCAACATTTGACTTCAAAGCAACTCGAATACCACAACTCAAAACAAAACCAAGGATTGGCTTGCGGAATAAGCCGGAACAAATATATGATAGAGATTTCGTCCGAAGTTTTCGTGGTGGGGCCTACACGGGCTCGATCGTACAGCACCATCATGTACAAGGCAGTGCACATGACATACGAAGCGTCCCCGAGTCGGCATAGCCAAGGACTCTTTAAGACACAACGAGAATACTGTAAAACCGACCGTGAATAGGCGGACCACTAAACGTCGAACCCCAATCTCATATCATAGATCTGTCGGAAAGAAATCCTAAGAGCTACTTGAATTCCCACCTATGAAACTCCCGAAATTTTCCGGTTATGCAATCAGGTGTTGGGGATACAGGGGAAGCATAATATCTCACCCAAATCTAGCAAATCCTACATCCAGCTGTATCCATCCTTCAACACATAACCAAGAAACCTTCGGAAATCGTCTACCTCAACCTTCGAAAAGCATCCGTTATACAAGTTATGGCAATACTCCCGAACTCCCGCCCCAGTACTGGGTGGCGTCGAGGTTATCTCACCAACGAACTGCATAAAAGAGATTTTCGATGTCGGCGTACTAAACTCAGGTATTCCAGAACTGCAACGATAAAATTATGGTGACAACACCTCAGAGCTCAACTCCCCGGGACACTTCCACTAAACCCCTGACAGGAGGCACCAAGACAATGTTCTCATCATAAAACCATCGGAACGATTCCAAGATACCCACGTGATCCTAAAAAAATTTTTAGTGAAATTTGAGAAGAGAAGAGTCAAAACTCTACGTCAGGATGCCTTACCAGAGCGATGAGGAGACTGGGAAGTAAAAAGAATTCCTAAACTCTCTGATATATAATTCCTAATTGACTCAAAACATTTTTCTAGACACAACTCGGCCGCTAAAAACGATCAATCAGTGGGGCTCCTAAGGTCGGGGAAGGCTCTGATACCAACTTGTAACACCCTCGATGCGACTATATCTCCCACGTGTCGAGGCACGACTTAGAGGCATAATCGCATTGAAGGCATATGTCGCAAGTGAGGTAATCTTCACACAACCCATGTAATATAATAAGGGAAAGAGATACATAGTTGGCTTACAATCGCCACTTCACCCAATTACATGAATAAAGCATTACATCAATCAGATACAATCAAGGCCCGACTACGGAGCCAAAATAAAAGAAGAACCCCCAAATGCGACAAAAGGTCCCCGATCGACCCCAACTGGGCTCCACTACTGATCAACTAGAACGAAACACCACAAAGGACAAGATCTGCATCGAGCTCCTCCTGAGCTTGGTTGCGTCATCTGCATGGACTCATTGGCACCTGCAAGCTGGTTTGGAAGTATCTGTGAGCCACGGGGACTCAGCAATCTCGCACCCTCGCGATCAAGACTATTTAAGCTTATGGGTAAGGTAAAAGTATGAGGTGGAGCTGCAGCAAGCGACTAGCATATATGGTGGCTAACATACGCAAATGAGAGCGAGAAGAGAAGGCAAAGCACGGTCGATAAAACTATGATCAAGAAGTGATCCTATAGCAACCTACTTCAAGCATAACTCCAACAACCGTGTTCACTTCCCGGACACCGCCGGAAAGAGACCATCACGGTTACATACGCTGTTGATTCATTTTAATTAAGGTCAAGTTCAGGTTTTCTACAACCAGACGTTAACAAATTCCCATCTGCCCATAACCGCGGGCACGGCTTTCGAAAGTTCAAATCCCTGCAGGGTGTCCCAACTTAGCCCATCACAAGCTCTCACGGTCAACGAAGGAATAGACCTCCACCCGAGACGTTCCGATCAGACTCGGTATCCCGGTACAACAAGACATTTCGACAGGGTAAAACTAAACCAGCAACACCGCCCGAATGTGCCGACAAATCCCGATAGGAGCTGCACATATCTCTTTCTCAGGGCACACTCAGATGAGACTAGCTACGAGTAAAACCAACCCTCAAGTTTCCCCGAGGTGGCCCCGCAGGCAGCTCAGTTCGGACCAACACTCAGAGGAGCACTGGCCCGGGGGGGGGGTTAAAATAATGATGACCCTTGGGCGCGCGACCCCCAAGGGAAAAGAAAAGGCTAGGTGGCAAATGGTAAAACCAATGTTGGGCATTGCTGGAAAAGCTTTACTTAAGGCGAACTGTCAAGGGGTTCCCATTATAGCCCAACCGCGTGAGGAACGCAAAATCCGGGAACATAACACCGATATGACAGAAACTAGGGCGGCAAGAGTGGAACAAAACACCAGGCATAAGGCCGAGCCTTCCACCCTTTACCAAGTATATAGATGCATTAATTAAATAAGATATATTGTGATATCCCAACAAGTAAACAATGTTCCAACAAGGAACAACATCTCCATGTTCCAACAAGGAACAAACTTCAATCTTCACCTGCAACTAACAACGCTATAAGAGGGGCTGAGCAAAGCGGTAACATAGCCATTCAACGGTTTGCTAGGACATGGTGGGTTAGAGGTTCAACATGGCAATTTGGGAGGCTGACAAGCAAAAGGTAGGCATCGTAGCATTGGCATAGCAAAAGAGCGACCATCTAGCATAGCAAAGATAGTAGTGATTTCAAGGGTGTGGTCATCTTGCCTGAAATCCCGCAAGGAAGAAGAACGAGTCCATGAAGAAGACAAACGGACGAAGTTGAACGGATCCTCACAAACACGACGTTATCGGAACCAACCCGAAGAAGCAACACCGGAAAAGAAGCACACAACATAGTAAACAACCAACACATCAACATGGCATGATGCACAATCGAGTATGATGCATGTCCGGTTTAATGAAGCATGGCATGGCAAAGTGCACAATCAATCCTACAAATTAAGTGGAGCTCAATATGCATCGGGATGCATATTGACGGAACACCACAACCATTATTTAGTTCTCTCTCATTTATGAACCCCAATAATATTAAATGTTGATTAACATGGCAAGAGGTGAAGCACAGCAAAACTACCTATCTAGGCAAGTTTAAATGAGGCCGGAAGCAACGAACAACAATTCCGGAAACTCCTCATGAGCATAAATTAGGTTTGGTACTGTTCTGCCCTAAACAATATTTTAGAGTTGTTAAACATGCAAGATGATGCCACCACGTTAAACTAGGCATTTTTCTACCCCATTTACATATAAAGATTATTAAAAACGGAGCTACGGTTATTTAGTTATGAATTAAATCATTTTAGCATGGCATAGGAGCAAATTAATGCAAACAACATTTTAAATATTTCAAACATAGATGAAAGTTGGATATTAATAATCTACACAAAATTCTGAGCAAGTTTCATATATAAATCATTTTAATCCGATGCACGGTTCATGAGTTATTAAATGCATGAACATGACGTCTAATCTATAAAACTGGCAATCTCTGGAATAATAGACAAATCGCCAGAACTGGAAAAAAACGATGCGGGCCGAAACTGACTGGAGCAGACCCAACAGTAAAAAAAACAAGAGGCGCTAGGGGGCCTCACCATGGGCCTCGGCCGGCTTGGCAGAGGAGGCCAGCGGCGCTGGGCCTTGCGCGGCACAGGGGAGCGGCTGGGCCGGTGGAGAGGAATCCGACCCACGCGGGAGTCAACGCGAGCGAGCGGGCTCCTTCAGGATTGAAGCAGAGCCATGGCAATGGCGGCGGCTGGTGAACTTGGTGACGGGGACGGAGGAGAGGGGCTCCGGTGAGGTCAGGAATGGATGGATCCGGCGAAGGGGATCCCAGATCCGATGACGGAGGTGGCCGGCGGCACTCGGGGACGCCGAAAACAGCGAAGTGGAGCTCGTCCATGGCGGCGGCGTTTCCTGTGGCAACAGAGGGAGGGAGAGAGCTGGTGAGGAGAGGAAGGAGATCGGAAAGGGAGAGAGAGGGAGGCGAGGGCGGCGCTGGCCTGCTGTCGAAGGGCTCGCCGGCGGCGAGGCTCCGGCGACCGACGAGTGCAGAGCGGCGGAGGAGCTTGGATCGGGGTCTCCCTCTCCCGATCTGGAGCTCGGGGAGCAGGGGCGACGTGGTGCGGGCCTCAGAGCCCAGATCGGGGCCCGGGCGGGCCTGGAGCGGGCCTGGCGGCGCGGGGTGATGTGGGCGCGGGGAGGCGACGTGGCAGCTTCCCGTTGGCTGCGGGCGCTGCTGGAGCGGCGGCTGGCCACACAGGACACGCCAAGTGGCGAGATGGTGGTGGCTGGCGCCGGAAATTGAGGAGAGGAGGTGGGAGGCGGCGGCGCGGCCCTCAAGGTGGGAGGAGGCTGGCGGCGCGCGGATTTCGAGGAGGGGGGTTTGGCTGTTGCCAAAAATGGAAGGGAGGCTTCCTTTTATAGGTAGGGGCTAGGGTTTGAAGGGTTAGGAGGGGTTTTGGAGCGTTTTGGAGCCTCCGATCGCGATCTGACGGACCAGAACGGAGGGGGGGTTTAGGTGGGCTGCAAGTGGGTTGCGAAAAGAGGTTGGGCTGAGATGAGAGGAGAGGAGTGTAGCCCGGCAACTGTTTCCGGAGACCGAAAACGTCCGACGTTTGACCGGCTATACTGCCGCTATAGTTATCCGTTGGGGCATCAAACGAACTCCGAATGCGATGAAATTTAACAGGCGGTCTATCTACACTATAATAAGACCACACGTCAAATCTCATCCCATTCCAAGAACATTTTCTGGCCACTTATAAAATAATATTTCGGGCATGTCGCGGGCGCGTGCAAGTGTGTCTGGTCTCAAAACGAACAACGGAGAGAACTCGGAGAACCCGGACGAATGCAAGTTTTAAAAACATGATGATGCAATGCACATGATGACATGATATGCAATGCATGACACGCAAGCAATGACAAGGCAACAACAGCGAATAACTGGACGACACCTGGCACATCGGTCTCGGGGCGTTACAACACTCCACCACTACGAGAGGATCTCGTCCTGAGATCTAGAATGGCACCGGAGGGAAAACGGAAAAGGAAGAGAAATGGTAAAACTAAGTTGCTTCTTACGACAAACGAGTGAAACCAAAGAACCTTGCGAGGTTGAACAAATTCGAGAGAAGAACACAACGAAGGTGAACGAAGTTGAAAACACTCCGTTAGAAAAGAGGGACAAAGAACATTGCGAAAACCTTGAGGTTAAAGGGAAGATATACATAGAAAACACTCCGGTTAAGGAAGGGGATCAAGGAAGACCAAATTCGGGCAGCACTCCGGTAGAAAAGGGAGGAATTGAATAAGAACTTGAGCAGAGGACACGACACTCTGGTTAAATGGATAAGCACGAAAAGAACATGATCTTTGACAAACGAGATGATGGGTTGAAAAGAGCAACAACACAATGTCTCCAGAACGAAGGGAAACAAGATCTTAAGAGAGCACTATTACAACAAATGCTAGAACGGAGTTGTTGGAAAAAAACCAACAACGAAAGAATAAGCTTGATATGGTCTTGTGGGGTACATCCCAAATTAAGAGATGACAACCTGCCACTCACGGAAAAAGAATTGGATTGATATGAACAAGGAGACGAGAACGCTTATCACCGGAAGGATATATGAAGAACTTGGATCGTATATGAGCACAATTATAGCAACAATCCTTAGGAAAGGCTTTTGGTGAAATATAACCCAAGATAACCCAACGAGGAGGTTGATGGATTTAAAATATCTCATTCTTGACCACATGTGAATCATGAAAACATGACTCAAATTATCAAAATGACATAATACCACCTCCAAGAATATGGAAGACAGAATTGCACTCCGGATAGCAAGAAGAAAGCTAGAACTCCTTTGAAAAGAATCTCGATGAATACTTCAAAAAGGAAATGAATCCTCTATGAACCAACAAGTGGAACCTTCATGAAGAACTCCGGTAACAAAAGGATGATCAAACGGAAAGAAAGGGTAGTTGAAAACAGAAGGTGGAACCTTGTACAGATTTAGATAGATCTCCGTGATTACATAATTGCGAGAGCTTGGAACTCCGGGAAAGAAAAAAAAGAGCACTTGAAACAAGAATAAGTATGATGAACCACTCTAGAAAAACAGGAATTGAGCAAACTCGATGAAACAAGAATAAGAATTACATTATGCTTATTCCTCACCAATTAAATTGATGACAAACAATGGATTTGGCATACTACTTATTCTTGTAGAAAGGATTAAAAGAGATATATCAACCTTGAGAAGGTCTTCAACGAACCGCCGGTAGAATTGGAACAACAAATGAATTGATATGATGAACAAGGAAGAGAGACCTTGAAAGAACCACCATAAGAATTAAGATGAACGAAGAAAAGATAAAGGAACAACGGGAAGAATAAGCAAATGAATGAAGAAGCTTGAGAGAAATTTAGATACATGAGAACGAAGAGATCACGAGCCGATTAAAGATCACTTGAACGAAGCACCGGTAAGATCGGAGAATGAAAACTGCAAACTGAGAATGAATAAACCTGACTTGATGGACTCCGGATAACAAACTGAGAAGACTCTTGAATTTCTCCTGATGGGTGGAAAAGATTCTCACAATCGAAAACAATTATGAGAGGATGGCAACAAGCTAGCACCATGAATCTTGAAGAGAATAGAGCAAGATTAAAGAGAAACTCTTCTTCGGTCTTCAAAATCCGAGAATGACCACGAGAAACACCACCATGAATTATTTAGACACTCCGGAATAAAGAATGGAAAAGTTGAGCCAACGATGATAAGAATTTGAAAGATCTTGGAGAAAAACATTTGACTGATGACAATTCATTCCTACGTCAAACTTTAAAAGATTTGAGAATAGCTCCGGGAAAAATTAGAAGAGCTAGGTAAGATCCTGGGAATAGACCTGTGGGTTAGGGCCCACTCAAAATAAGCACTGTTGAAATGATTTAAAAGAGAGGTTGCACCGGTTGAATTAAATGGCTTGAATGAGGTGACATCCTCGAAAGATCTTGAACAAAAGCAGAGTGGAAACAGGAATCTTCGAGATATCTTGAGCACTCTGGAACAATTTAATAGTGAGAAGTGAGTTACTATGAGGTCCACCGATATGAGAATGCAATGAAATACGGAAAAGAATATGATCAACCCCGAAAGCTTGAATTGACAACACCGGAGAAGAAAAGGAATGAAGAATGATGAACTTGAGACTCCATTAGAATCTTCATGAGAATCACCGGATAAGAATATTGGCGAAAAAGAATGGGGAGACTTCACATGAATAAAAGGATACTTGAATAAGAAATCAGAATCCTGGGAGAAAACAAGGGAGGGAGGGTGGGAGAAAACAAAGACAATCTAGAATAGATGAAACGAACATCGTTGAGAAGAAGTGATAATTGATCTTGCGGTTGTTGAAATGATTGTATCCACTTGAAGAGAAAACACGCCGGTTGAAAAGAATTTTAGATGACAATCTCGATGACCAAGAAGGATTAGTATTCACATAGGAGTATGAGAACACCATTTGGGGAAGGTATGGAATCAACATTTGACTTCGAAGCAACTCGAATACCACAACTCAAAACAAAACCAAGGATTGGCTTGCGGAATAAGCCGGAACAAATATATGATAGAGATTTCGTCCGAAGTTTTCATGGTGGGGCCTACACGGGCTCGATCGTACAGCACCATCATGTACAAGGCAGTGCACATGACATACGAAGCGTCCCCGAGTCGGCATAGCCAAGGACTCTTTAAGACACAACGAGAATACTGTAAAACCGACCGTGAATAGGCGGACCACTAGACGTCGAACCCCAATGTCATATCATAGATCTGTCGGAAAGAAATCCTAAGAGCTACTTGAATTCCCACCTATGAAACTCCCGAAATTTTCCGGTTATGCAATCAGGTGTTGGGGATACAGGGGAAGCATAATATCTCACCCAAATCTAGCAAATCCTACATCCAGCTGTATCCATCCTTCAACACATAACCAAGAAACCTTCGGAAATCGTCTACCTCAACCTTCGAAAAGCATCTGTTATACAAGTTATGGCAATACTCCCGAACTCCCGCCCCAGTACTGGGTGGCGTCGAGGTTATCTCACCAACGAACTGCATAAAAGAGATTTTCCGATGGTCGGCGTACTAAACTCAGGTATTCCAGAACTGCAACGATAAAATTATGATGACAACACCTCAGAGCTCAACTTCCCGGGACACTTCCACTAAACCCCTGACAGGAGGCACCAAGACAATGTTCTCATCATAAAACCATCGGAACGATTCCAAGATACCCACGTGATCCTAAAAAAATTTTTAGTGAAATTTGAGAAGAGAAGAGTCAAAACTCTACGTCAGGATGCCTTACCAGAGCGATGAGGAGACTGGGAAGTAAAAAGAATTCCTAAACTCTCCGATATATAATTCCTAATTGACTCAAAACATTTTTCTAGACACAACTCGGCCGCTAAAAACGATCAATCAGTGGGGCTCCTAAGGTCGGGGAAGGCTCTGATACCAACTTGTAACACCCTCGATGCGACTATATCTCCCACGTGTCGAGGCACGACTTAGAGGCATAATCGCATTGAAGGCATATGTCGCAAGTGAGGTAATCTTCACACAACCCATGTAATATAATAGGGAAAGAGATACATAGTTGGCTTACAATCGCCACTTCACCCAATTACATGAATAAAGCATTACATCAATCAGATACAATCAAGGTCCGACTACGGAGCCAAAATAAAAGAAGAACCCCCAAGATGCGACAAAAGGTCCCCGATCGACCCCAACTGGGCTCCACTACTGATCAACTAGAACGAAACAACACAAAGGACAAGATCTTCATCGAGCTTCCTCCTGAGCTTGGTTGCGTCATCTGCATGGACTCATTGGCACCTGCAAGCTGGTTTTGGAAGTATCTGTGAGCCACGGGACTCAGCAATCTCGCACCTCGCGATCAAGACTATTTAAGCTTATGGGTAGGTAAAAGTTATGAGGTGGAGCTGCAGCAAGCGACTAGCATATATGGTGGCTAACATACGCAAATGAGAGCGAGAAGAGAAGCAAAGCACGGTCGATAAAACTATGATCAAGAAGTGATCCTATAGCAACCCTACGTCAAGCATAACTCCAACAACCGTGTTCACTTCCCGGACACCGCCGGAAAGAGACCATCACGGTTACACACGCTGTTGATTCATTTTAATTAAGGTCAACTTCAGGTTTTCTACAACCGGACGTTAACAAATTCCCATCTGCCCATAACCGCGGGCACGGCTTTCGAAAGTTCAAATCCCTGCAGGGGTCCCAACTTAGCCCATCACAAGCTCTCACGGTCAAACGAAGGAATAGACCTCCTCCCGAGACGTTCCGATCAGACTCGGTATCCCGGTACAACAAGACATTTCGACCAGGGTAAAACTAAACCAGCAACACCGCCCGAATGGTGCCGACAAATCCCGATAGGAGCTGCACATATCTCTTTCTCAGGGCACACTCAGATGAGACTAGCTACGAGTAAAACCAACCCTCAAGTTTCCCCGAGGTGGCCCCGCAGGCAGCTCAGTTCGGACCAACACTCAGAGGAGCACTGGCCCGGGGGGGTTAAAATAATGATGACCCTTGGGCGCGCGACCCCCAAGGGAAAAGAAAAGGCTAGGTGGCAAATGGTAAAACCAATGTTGGGCATTGCTGGAAAAGCTTTACTTAAGGCGAACTGTCAAGGGGTTCCCATTATAGCCCAACCGCGTGAGGAACGCAAAATCCGGGAACATAACACCGATATGACAGAAACTAGGGCGGCAAGAGTGGAACAAAACACCAGGCATAAGGCCGAGCCTTCCACCCTTTACCAAGTATATAGATGCATTAATTAAATAAGATATATTGTGATATCCCAACAAGTAAACAATGTTCCAACAAGGAACAACATCTCCATGTTCCAACAAGGAACAAACTTCAATCTTCACCTGCAACTAACAACGCTATAAGAGGGGCTGAGCAAAGCGGTAACATAGCCATTCAACGGTTTGCTAGGACATGGTGGGTTAGAGGTTCAACATGGCAATTTGGGAGGCTGACAAGCAAAAGGTAGGCATCGTAGCATTGGCATAGCAAAAGAGCGACCATCTAGCATAGCAAAGATAGTAGTGATTTCAAGGGTGTGGTCATCTTGCCTGAAATCCCGCAAGGAAGAAGAACAAGTCCATGAAGAAGACAAACGGACGAAGTTGAACGGATCCTCACAAACACGACGTTATCGGAACCAACCCGAAGAAGCAACACCGGAAAGAAGCACACAACAATAGGTAAACACCAACACATCAACATGGCATGATGCACAAGAGTATGATGCATGTCCGGTTTAATGAAGCATGGCATGGCCAAAGTGCAACAAACAATCCTACAAATAAGTGGGAGCTCAATATGCATCGGGATGCATATTGACGGAACACCACAACCAATTTATTTAGTTCTCTCTCATTTATGAACCCCAATAATATTAATGGTTGATTAACATGGCAAGAGGTGAAGCACAGCAAAACTACTATCTAGGCAAGTTTTAAATGAGGCCCGGAAGCAAAACGAACAACAATTCCGGAAACTTCCTCATGAGCATAAATTAAGTTTGGTACTGTTCTGCCCTAAACAATATTTTAGAGTTGTTAAACAATGCAAGATGATGCACCATGTTAAACTTGGCATTTGTCTACCCCATTTACATTAAAGATTATTTAAAAGGAGCTACGGTTATTTAGTTATGAATTAAATCATTTTAAGCATGGCATAGGAGCAAAATTAATGCAACAACATTTTAAATATTTCAAACATAAGATGAAAGTTGGATATTAATAATCTACACAAAATTCTGAGGCAAGTTTTCATAATAAATCATTTTAAATCCGATCCAACGGTTCATGAGTTATTAAATGCATGAACATGACGTCTAATCTATAAAACTGGCAATCTCTGGAATAATAGACAAATCGCCAGAACTGGAAAAAAAACGATGCGGGCCGAAACTGACTGGAGCAGACCCAACAGTAAAAAAAACAAGAGGCGCTGGGGGGCCTCACCATGGGCCTCGGCCGGCTTGGCAGAGGAGGCCAGCGGCGCTGGGCCTTGCGCGGCACTAGGGGAGCGGGCTGGGCCGGCGGAGGAGGAATCCGACCCACGCGGGAGTCAACGCGAGCGAGCGGGCTCTTTCTGGATGAAGCAGAGCCATGGCATGGGCGGCTGGTGAACTTGGTGGCGGGGACGGAGGAGAGGGGCTCCGGTGAGGTCAGGATGGATGGATCCGGCGAAGGGGATCCCAGATCCGGTGACGGAGGTGGCCGGCGGCACTCGGGGACGCGGAAAAACGGCAAAGTGGAGCTCGTCCATGGCGGTGGCGTTTCCTGTGGCAACAGAGGGAGGGAGAGAGCTGGTGAGGAGAGGAAGGAGAACGGAAAGGGAGAGAGAGGGAGGCGAGGGCGGCACTGGCCTGCTGTCGAAGGGCTCGCCGGCGGCGAGGCTCCGGCGACCGACGAGTCAGAGCGGCGGAGGAGCTTGGATCGGGGTCTCCCTCTCCCGATCTGGAGCTCGGGGAGCCAGGGGGGGGCGACGCGTGGGCCGGGCCTCAGAGCCCAGATCGGGGCCCGGGCGGGCCTGGAGCGGCCTGGCGGCGCGGGGTGATTGTGGGGCGCGGGGAGGCGACGTGGCAGCTTCCCGTTGGCTGCGGGCGCTGCTGGAGCGGCGGCTGGCCACACAGGGCACGCCAAGTGGCGAGATGGTGGTGGCTGGCGCCGGAAATTGAGGAGAGGAGGTGGGAGGCGGCGGCGCGGCCCTCAAGGTGGGAGGAGGCTCGCGGCGCATGGATTTCGAGGAGGGGGGTTTGGCTGCTGCCAAAAATGGAAGGGAGGCTTCCTTTTATAGGTAGGGGCTAGGGTTTGAAGGGTTAGGAGAGGTTTTGGAGCGTTTCGGAGCCTCCGATCGCGATCGGGCGGTACCGGACGTGAGGAGAGGTAGGCTGGATTTAGGTGTGGCTGCAAGTGGGTTGCGAAAAGAGGTTGGGCTGAGATGAGAGGAGAGGAGTGCAGCCCGGCAACTGTTTCCGAAGACCGAAAACGTCCGACGTTTGACCGGCTATACTGCCGCTATAGTTATCCGTTGGGGCATCAAACGAACTCCGAATGCGATGAAATTTGACAGGCGGTCTATCTACACTATAATAAGACCACACGTCAAATCTCATCCCATTCCGAGAACATTTTCTGGCCACTTATAAAATAATATTTCGGGCATGTCGCGGGCGCGTGCAAGTGTGTCTGGTCTCAAAACGAACAACGGAGAGAACTCGGAGAACCCGGACGAATGCAAGTTTTAAAAACATGATGATGCAATGCACATGATGACATGATATGCAATGCATGACACGCAAGCAATGACAAGGCAACAACAGCGAATAACTGGACGACACCTGGCACATCGGTTTCGGGGCGTTACATCCTACCTCATGATACTACTCAAGACATAACTTCAAATTCTCCTACTGCATGCATGGTGGGGAGGAACAATTCTAATGCAACAAAATCATAGGTATTGTAAAACATGATCAAATGACTTGCCTGGCTGACAGTCTTCAAACGCTAGTGACTCGGGATAGCAAGCTTCGCACTCCGGAAATTCTACCGAGTCAAACAATAGCACAAATAAGTATTTCACTAATAACATATCAGCAAGCTGAAGGAAAACACACAAGCACTCAAACCAAAATCAAAGAAAACTCGAGGAAAACAAAATCCAGGTTTCCATCACATCAAGCAACAACAAAGAAATAGTTTTAACCTACTAACACTTTTCTTTACAGATCCAAAACAATGGTTTTAATAACTAACATAAAGGAAAACAGCATACAAACTAGGTGCAAAAAGAATCAAATCAATATCTATTATAGAACTCCTGTTATACCTAAAACAAAACTAATAAGAAAATAAAATAAAACTTTTTATTTTGCTATAAATAAATGTTCACCCTCTGTAACTACAGAAACTAATCTAAAATAAAATATAGCAGGGGTAAATTAAAATTCTATAATAACTAGAACAGCAGGAAGTGGCAGCAAGCTAAATAAAACTAGAAAAGCTTGATTTGACTAAAACTAATTCTAATACAATTCTACAAATACCCAACAAGTTCCTACTGCTAGGCTAGGTCAAAACTAAGCAGTGACAAAAAGAATCACCTAAAAATAATAATCCTAGCTCAATTTATAGCAGAAATACTAATCTGACTAAAAATAACATAAAACAATTTTTAAAAACCTAAACATGGCCGAATCTAATTTTCTACAGCAACTATAGGAAATTTGCAAACTAGAGCAAAAAGAATCAACTAAAAATATTAAATAACCTAAAAGATATAGATTTTTCAAGATTGGAACTATTCTGTTTTAAAAACAGAAACAAAGAATAAAACTAAAACAACTAGGGTGCTAACGGGCCGAAACAATGAGCGCTCTCTAAATTATCTAACGCGCGGGCGATCAATAGGTCACTGTTTCCATGGGCTAACAGAAAAAAACGATCGGTTTGGTCTAACTAAACCTAGTAAATAAACCGGAAACAAACCATGAAATAAAACCGGTCCAATAAAAAAACCTACCCATTCGCTAACTCTAATCTACACCGTAGGTTGCCGATCGAATGGTGGGTTGGAGTCCGGTGGCTTACCGCGGCGGTCGACGGCGAGGAAGGCTCGGGCGTTGGTGGCGGTGGTGTTCCGGTGGTCCGGGGCGGCGGTGGCGAGGTCGGGGTGATGGGGTGGAGCGAGGCGGAGGGGGTGGTGGAGTGGTTGGAGCTCGGGGACGGCGCGGACGTCGAGGCGTGGCGAAAACAAAGCCCGGTGCTCTGCAGCTCCGGCGACGGGCGGTGATGCTCAAGGCGGCGGCTCCGGCAATCCCTGGACGGAGAGAGGATGTCAGGGAGGTGCGCGCGGTTGAGGGGTTTCAGCTGACAAGATTTGAGGGCAGAGGGATCCTCACCGGAGTGGGAACAGACGGCAGACTGCGGCGGTCGACGGCGAGATCCAAAGGAGGAGGGCGTGAGCTGCGGTGTGTTTTGGGCTAGGGTTTTAGGGGGGTTCAGAAGAGGAGGGGTAGGGCTATTTATAGGGCATCAACTTGGAGCAGGGGGCGACTCGGGATCGTGATCCTGTTGAATTCGGACGCGGCGGCGGCGTCGAACGCGCTCTGGCGCGGCATAGCGTGGCGAGGGGGAAAGAGATGAGGTGGGGCCGGCGCGTCGGTGAGAGAGGGAGAGGGGGTTCGGTCGGGCGCTGAGGTAGGCCGGCTTGGTCGCTGGTGGGCTGCGGCTCGGCGCTGCTGGGCTTGCTGGCTCGGGCATCGGCTGGGCCGGTTGGCCTGGCTCGCGCCTGGGTCTTACCCCCTTTTTTGAATAGGACAGAGAGAAGAAACTAAACTAAGAGAAAATTATACTATTTTTATATAGGAATACATATATCAAAATTCTTAGGGGAATTAATCCTATAGCGTGGACATTTTTCTAGAGGCAAAACAGAAACTAAAAAAAACATTTTCTACAAACTCCAAATAAAATTCAAATTTGAATTCAAACCTTTTGGCAATATTTTCCTCTGACATTTTTGGAATGTCATGTTAGCTCCTCTCATACTTTTTCTCAAGTATTTGTTAGGGATATTGAGGTAGATTTTCAAATGCCAAGTTGAATCCAAATTCAACCAAAACTCAAAAGCCTCTGAAAATTTCCAAATGTCACTCAAATCAAACAAAATGCATAGATGCTTAGCTAATAATTGTAAAACATTCCAAATTGAAATTTTGGGATGTTACATGTGGTATGATAGGGTGGTATCCTCTTTTGAACGATTCGAGTGGCTTGACTTGGCACATGTTCACGCATGTAGTTGAAACAAAATCAACATAGCCTCTACGATATTTATGTTCATGGTGCATTATATCCTACTCATGCTTGCATTCGGTGTTGGTTAATTTTAATGCATGTTCATGACTATTGTCGCTCTCTAGCTGGTCGCTTCCCAGTCTTTTGCTAGCCTTCACTTGTACTAAGCGGGGATACTGCTTGTGCATCCAATTCCATAGACCCTAAAGTTGTTCCATATGAGTCCACCATACCTACCTATATACGGTATCTACCTGCCGTTCCAAGTAAATTTGTATGTGCCAAACTCTAAACCTTCAAATAAACATTCTGTTTTGTATGCTCGAATAGCTCATGTATCAACTAGGGTTGTCCGTATTTTCCATGTTAGGCAGGTTATTCTCAAGAGTAGTGGACTCCGCTCCTCACTCACGAGAAAATGGCTGGTCACCGGGATGCCCAGTCCCATGCTTTATGCAAATCAAATCAAAATAATCACAAACAGAACTCCCCCGGGACTATTGTTAGTTGGAGGCACTCGTTGTTTCGAGCAAGCCATGGAGTGATGCTTGTTGGTGGAGGGGGAGTATAAACTTTACCATTCTGTTTGGGAACCGCCTATAATGTGTGTAGCATGGAAGATATCGCCATCTCTCGGTTGTTATGTTCACAATGAAAGTAAACCGCTCAAAATATTATTCATGTCTATTTCAAAACCGAGCTCTGGCACCTCTACAAATCCCCACTTCCCTCTGCGAAGGGGCTATCCATTTATTTTTATGTTGAGTCATCATCCTCTTATTACAAAGCACCAGTTGGAGAGCATCACTGTCATTTGCATTCATTACTGTTAGTTTACATTGAGTATGACTTGATTGGATCTCTTTTACCATGAATTACAATGTCTAGTCAGTCATTGATCTTTAAAGGTGCTCTGCATTTATGTTTTGCAGTCTCAGAAAGGGCTAGCGAGATACCATCTTGTTATATCATATCATGATTTTTTTGAGAAAGTGTTGTCATCCGAGATTTATTATTATTGCTCGCTAGTTGATTATGCCATTGATATGAGTAAACATGAGACCTAAATGTTATTGTGAATATGGTTAGTTCATAATCTTTGCTCAAAACTTGAATGCTGGCTTTACATATTTACAACAACAAGAGCAAACAGAGTTTGTAAAAGTTTTTCTTTATCACTTTCAGTTTATCAACTGAATTGCTTGAGGATAAGCAAAGGTTTAAACTTGGGGGAGTTGATACGTCTCCGTCGTATCTACTTTTCCAAACACTTTTGCCCTTGTTTTGGACTCAAACTTGCATGATTTGAATGGAACTAACCTGGACTGACGCTGTTTTCAACAGAATTGTCATGGTGTTATTTTTGTGCAGAAATAAAAGTTCTCGGAATGACCTGAAAATCAACGGAGAATTATTTTGGAATATATAAAAAATACTGGAAGGAAGATCCACGTCAGGGGGGCCTCCACATGTCCACGAGGGTGGGGGTGCACCCTACCCCCCTGGGCGCGCCCCCTGCCTCGTGGGCCCCCTGACGCTCCACCAACGTCAACCTTGACTCCATATATTCACTTTCGGGGAGAAAAAATCAGGGAGAAGGATTCATCGCGTTTTACGATACGGAGCCGCCGCCAAGCCCTAAACTCTCTCGGGAGGGCTGATCTGGAGTCCGTTCGGGGCTCTGGAGAGGGGAATCCGTCGCCATCGTCATCATCAACCATCCTCTATCACCAATTTCATGATGCTCACCGCCGTGCGTGATTAATTCCATCGTAGGCTTGCTGGACGGTGATGGGTTGGATGAGATTTATCATGTAATCGAGTTAGTTTTGTTAGGGTTTGATCCCTAGTATCCACTATGTTCTGAGATTGATGTTGCTATGACTTTGCTATGCTTAATGCTTGTCACTAGGGCACGAGTGCCATGATTTCAGATCTGAACCTATTATGTTTTCATCAATATATGAGAGTTCTTGATCCTATCTTGCATGTCTATAGTCACCTACTATGTGTTATGATCCGGCAACCTCGAAGTGACAATAATCAGGACCACTCCCGGTGATGACTGTAGTTTGTGGAGTTCATGTATTCACTATGTGTTAATGCTTTGTTCCTGTACTCTATTAAAAGGAGGCCTTAATATCCCTTAGTTTCCAATAGGACCTCGCTGCCACGGGAGGGTAGGACAAAATATGTCATGCAAGTTCTTTACGTATGACTATATTCGGAATACATGCCTACATTACATTGATGAATTGTAGCTAGTTCTGTGTCACCCTATGTTATGACTGTTACATGATGAACCGCATCCGGCATAATTCTCCATCACCGATCCATTGCCTACGAGCTTTCCATATATTGTTCTCCGCTTATTTACTTTTCCGTTGCTATTGTTATCCTCACTATAAAACACCAGCAATATTACTTTTGCTACCGTTACCTTTTGCCACCATTACCACTACTATCATATTACTTTGCTACTAAATACCTTGCTGCAGATATTAAGTTTCCAGGTGTGGTTGAATTGACAACTCAGCTGCTAATACTTGAGAATATTCTTTGGCTCCCCTTGTGTTGAATCAATAAATTTGGGTTGAATACTCTACCCTCGAAAACTGTTGCGATCCCCTATACTTGTGGGTTATCAACGGCCTCCTCCTTGCCGATTCCTCCCTCTGGATCGATCCAGAGACTAGGGTTCCTGCTTCCAGAAGAGTTTTTGGTCTCTCTGTTCATCTAATTCATGATTCGATTTCACGCAGTGGAGATAGTTGATCTGGCAGTGGCATTGGCACTCCATACGACCGCTCATACGAGCGAGCGCGGTCGTATGGAATATCATCTTTTGTTTTGGAAGCTCGGCAACGATTTCTTCTTTGACCTTCTTGCTTGATTCTTTTATGGTAGGTGATTATCACACTAAATGCATGATTGCATTACTATTTCCTGTGATTTCTTCCATAAAATATTATTTGGTCCAAAAAGGTGTTACCTGAGAAAAACGACAAAAAAGAGTGCGTGGACGCGGTAAAATTCCACAAAGCCTACCGAGTAGTCGCAAAAATACTAGCAAAATAATCATGTAATTTGGACTCATCAACTCCCCCAAGCTTAGAGGTTTGCTCGTCCCTGAGCAAATCCCGCAGCTTGTAAGAAAGAGGTCATCTTTATTATGAGATGTGGATGGTTGAAAATGAATGAGTGCATCATGAAATTTCAGAATTCGCATTATATGATCCACTCTTATGTGCACTACCACATCCCTTCCTTAATCAGATGAGCATGGAGGCTTCCACACCTTACTATATATCGTTAAGAATACATTCTTCAACTTTAAGCGATAATTACTCCGTTCAATCAGCTGAATAAGTTCCCTCGGTCTTTTACTTTTTAAAGAAGATATTTTCTTACTTCCACTTTTTCTCGAAGAGCCAAGCCTATCCCATGTTACTGGAAATTTTCTTTTCCTCATTTAGAGGCATGACATAAAAAGATATGCTTGATTGTTCATATTAGCTACGGGGTTCTACACAATTCCTTCTATCTTTGTTTAAGTATTTTATTTTTACCATAAAAGAAAATTGCTCTTTTTCTTGCCTCGATCATTAGTTTTTAGACTTCACCAAGCAGACACAAGATAAATTGAAGTAAAGGTGACATATCATGTTAAGTTGTTAACTTCTCATTCCTGATCGATACTAAAGATGTGGAAGACTTATAATCATCATCTATAAAGCAGAACTACTTAGAACACATCAGGGCCCAACATTCTAAGCAATTTCGGATAAAAGCCATGATAGAACATCTATTAGAGCATCCAGGACTCATTGGATGAATTTCTTCCCTCTATCAAGAAAGCATGATTGTCCTT